>NC_056725.1:443308069-443375569 GCF_019279795.1 Protopterus annectens | reverse complement strand
CACTACACACTCTGCAATACTGTCTCACACAAACATCACATATGTACAGACACCACCACTTTCACCACTTATCATACTCATACTCTTACCCACCTACCCTAACCCACACCTAAAACTTCCAAACACACTCACATACACTCAAATCCCTACCCAAAACCCTTACAAAAATTACTTAAACTAATTCCCATATATCCACACACCATACTGTACATCAGGCACACAGTACATCTCACATCACTTAGCGCACCACCACAACTGCGGATTCGACATTTCCAGACTAGCAGTTATGAGGTTTCTCTATTTTGGAAGTTCAGCGTTATAGTTTCAAGATACTGAAATTCGATCTTTCAGTATTTTGAGATTATAAATTGAACCCATCCATAGATATATATCTATATCTACACACATGTGTGTAGCTGTGTGTGTGTGTGTGTGTGTGTGTGTGTGTGTGTGTGTGTATGTGTATTCTAAGGGGATCCAGTATCTGTATGCCTGGGGTGACATGATTGACAGACCTCGATGCTTTGCCAGAGATGGCCTGCATCTGTCACCCCTGGGCTTCCGGATACTGGCCAAGACTCTTGCCACCCCTATAGTGCATTGTTTAGGTGGTGTTCCAAAGACCAAATTACCACCATAACAGCTACAAACAAATGCAATCTGAGGGTCATGCTGCTCAATGCTAGAAGTTTAAATCTCAAAATGCACTCACTCGAAGCACTCCTTAAAATGGAGAACATCAACATCTGTGCTGTAACAGAGACCTCATTCAAGGCAGCAGAAAGTTGTACCAATACACTTGCCCAATGTTTCCAGGAATTAATTTATTTCAATGCCCTGCATCATCTCATTCTTACCCCCTCTAGTGGTAGCAACATCCTTGAACTGGTCATTACTAACATGGGCAACCATTGCTCTACACCAATAGTCAACTGCTCCCTGGTTAGATCCAACCACAAACTAATTACATTGGAAACCCACATCCATCCCACCACCCTGCAAATGTAACCACCATGAAAAACTTCTTCAAAGCTAACTTTGGGCTCCTAAAAACACAGGTGGCTAACTTTACAGCACCAAAAAAAAAATGCAGAATAGTTGCATGGCTGCTGAATCATACACCAATGCACTGTACGAACATGTACACAAATGCATGGATCTTGCCCTACCAAATAGAACCTCTCCTCCAAGAAATGGAAGCCAATCTGGTGGTCCCCTGCCATAAACAAACTCTACAACAGAAGGAGGAAACTGATGTGGAATAAGGTGAAGTCCCAAGACTGGAAAAACTCCCTTATCAGCCTCAACAAAAAGTTGAGATCCCTCATCAAATCCTCTAAAGCTAGCTATGAAAACAGAATTGCAGCAGATAGTAAAGACAACCACAAGGCCTTCTATAGTTATGTAAAGAATCTCCACAGCAATTACCAGATTTGCTCTGAACTACTGCACAATGTACCTCCTATACCCAACCAACAGATATTGCCAATATACTGGCCGACAGACTAAGTGCCAATTTTACCCCTCTCTCCCTTACCAAAGGACCAATCACAATACCACTAGATTGCCAGACACCCAGTATTACTACTGCACAGGTTAAAACAGCACTGTCCAAGGCCAAGAATACAGCTTCTATGGGACCTGACAATATCCCTGGCTGTGTTCTACATGAACTACAGAGTGAACTGGCACCTCACCTGTGTGCCCTGTTCAATCACAGCCTCACCTCAGGCTTTGTCCCTACTGAATGGTGCACTGCTACAGTC
Organism: Protopterus annectens; assembly: GCF_019279795.1. Classification (NCBI taxonomy): domain Eukaryota; kingdom Metazoa; phylum Chordata; order Ceratodontiformes; family Protopteridae; genus Protopterus; species Protopterus annectens. The sequence goes on along the minus strand of NC_056725.1, from coordinate 443,373,803 downwards.
ATCCCTCTCCACAAAGGAGGAGTGACTACAGACCCTTTGAACTATCTTCCCATTAACCTGATTAGTCTGATATGCAAAGCTATGGAACACATCATCATGGACCTAATAAACAAGGATATAGGGAATCTCCAAATGCTGGATCCTACTGAGTGTGGTTATGTGAAGGGTAGATCATGCCTGGTCAACTTGGTTGACTTCTTTGAGTCAGTTACCAGAGCTGTGGATGAAGGCAAGGTGATTCATACGGCCTACTGTGATATGGCCAAGGCCTTTGATACCATTCCCCACTCTGGAATCATACAAAAACTCATTAAGCTAGGCATCAACCCCTATATCGCTAAGTGGGTTGCAAACTGGTTCACAGATAGAACCCACAGTGTGAAAGTTGCTGACTCCAAGTCAGACTGCTGACCAGTCACAAGTGGAGTCCCACAGGGTTTGGTCCTGGGTCCTCTCCTGTTTGGTATCTACTTCTCTGAAGTCCAGGCCAACATGAAGGGGTTCTGGCTGACAAAGTTTGCAGATAATTGCAAGTTGGGAGCTATTATTAACTCCCCAAGTGATGCTGACATGCTACAGAAAGGCCTCACTGAGACCAACGACTGGTGTCAGAACCATGGCCTTCAGCTCAATGCCAAAAAAGTGTCATCATCCCCCTTGGGAAAAACCCGGTCCTCTTGAATTACCACATCAATGGTAGTCCACTAAACATAGAAAGCATTATAAGAGATCTGGGAACACAGGTTGACAGCAACCTCTCTTTTGACCACTATATTGCCACTGCGGTCAGAAAGTCCTTCTGTGTGGCACATATCATTACTAAGGGTTTTGTATCCAGGAAGAAAGGGGTCATTGTCTCCCTCTACTTTTCCCTCATTAGGCCAATCATTGAGTACAATACTCCAGTTGGCATGTACCTCAGTAGACACCTGCAACAACTGGAGAGGCTGCAAAAGTACCCCACAAAGAGGATCCTTAGTCTTAAACACTTGTACTACATGGACAGACTCAAACTCCAACTATTCTCTGTCTCATATCACCTACTTACAGGCGATCTCTGCTTGACTTACAAAGCCATGTCTGACCCAGCTCTGTTAGAAATGCTACATCTAAAGAAATCCCAATCCCTCCGCACCACACGCTCCAGAGACCTTAACCTCATTACCACAATCAACAGATCATGCTGGAGGGACAGGTTCATAAGAGACTGCCCATGCTATGGAATAGACTTCCCATACATGTCAAGCAAAACACCACACTGGCCCTTTTCAAGAGAAATCTTGATGAGTGGATAGAAAATAGAAAATTCACTCTGGGGATCACTCCAGTGCCTCTATTCGACAGGGGCATTGGGAACTAAGGTTGGGTGGTATGATGCCAGTGTAATCCTATGGGCTAGGCTTGTAAAGGCTCCAGGGCCATTAGCCTAGTACACACCTATGAACCTATGAACCCCGGCAGCTGATAAATTACCTGCAGACTTCCTCAAGATTGCAGCCAAAGCCATCTTCCATCCTGTCTCCCTATTAATTAACCACTCTTTGTTAGAGCAACATGTCCCCTTACTATGGAAGATGTCATATGTAATACCACTCCACAAAGAGGGTAACTCACTGTAACTATCTAATTACTGACTGACTGCCATTCTATCTCCCCTGTTAAAAAACCCTCGAAAAATGTATACATTCCCAAATAATTAACTACCTCCTTAGTAATAAACTGCTGACCAACACCCAGCATGGATTCTGTCCTAATCATAGTACTACCACAGCTCTTATTAGCCCTATCAATACTGTTAATCACCACCACAACAATGGCAACCTTGTCTCTACTGCTTTCCTAGATATTTCCAAAGCCTTTGATATGGTCTACCATGCCAAACTACTTACTGCACTCTCTGAACTTAATCTAAGCCACTCCACTCTAACCTGGTTCCAGGACTTTCTATCTAACTGCCAACAGGCAGTAAAATTTCAAAATACCTTATCTCCCCTCCTACCTGTAACCCTAGGCATCCACAAAGGTTCCATCCTCAGCCCCCTCTTCTTCACCATATATACCAATAAACCCTGCATGCCTCTCTGGTCCTGTATGCTGATAACTCCACCCTAACCTGTTCTGCCACATCATTCCCTGAACTCCAAAAATGAACACAAGAATCAATTGCCGATGCTGAAAGGTGGTTAAGTGACTCTCAACTAATACTGAACCTCAAAAGAACACAGTTAATGATATTCCATTCTACAAAAGCCATAGACCCCATTCCTCCATTCACAATACAGTCAACTAATAACACTATCACACCTGTCTCACACACAAAACTGCTAGGAGTTATTATAGATCACAACATGAAATCTGATATGCAAATTGCACATATCATAAAAAGTCCATAAAAAACTCGAAACCCTATATAGATGCAAAAAGTACCGTACCAAGAACAGCAAAGCTACCATCGCTAGAACACACCTAGTCTCCACACTTCTCTATGGCTCCCCATATTCATCAACATAAATAACTAAGACTTAAACAAACTAAACACTTTCTATAATAAAATGGCAAAATTTGCTACTGACTCACCCTCCAGTACACATCACTGCCTAGCACTCAAGCAACTTTCCTGGCTGGAATTATCAAACCTGGTTGCCTTTAATCAAATTACCATATCCTACCAGATTCTATATAATCCCAAAAAACCTCCTGCATTACAAGGCCTAATGAATATCTATACCAACAAACTCCTAGTAAGATCCAGCAACAAAGCATTAGTTGATGTAACCAAAAGCAAAAATGGATCTGGGGACTCCTTCTACTCTATCATAAAAACATGGAATGGCATCCCCCTAGAAATCAGAAAACAAAAACAATTTTCAAAAGACTCCTCCGGTCCCATTGTTATAAGTCTTGGATATGTAACTGTACAGACCCTGAGTAGCTCCCCATAATAGATCTATAACAAACTCTCCAGATGAGCGTATTCAATTAAACTTTTCATGCACAGTAGTGCTGTCTTTATAATAATGCTCAAATATGCTTAATCACCATCAGCTGTCACTATCTCCTACCTCTACATAACCAAGCTCTCTCTCTCTCTCTGCTACTTCTAAACTATATATACCTTGAAGTGAGTGTAAACCTATCCCACTGTATCTTAACAGACACTGTATCTATTGTATCACTGTTCTGTAAGGACTCTCCAAATGCCAGATAACTATGTATCTTTACCCTATGCTGATGTTACTGGGTAAACATACATCACCTCCTTTCTTTAATTCTGTACTGAAATAACATGCATTTTATTGTATTTATGTACTAACCATATATGTTGTCACCAAATAACTAACTGTAACACCCACCAATAGTACTGTATGCTCGTCTATTGTATTGTATGTTTGTGCTATTCAGATATTACTTTTGTTCTGTATTTAATTTACCTGTTTTATTACTTTTATTGTAATAATCAGTGTGGAGCTTTAATTCCCGGGCCTCTGCTGAAAATGGGCTTCTTGCCCAGTCGGACATATATGTATATATGTATATATATATATATATATATATATATATATATATATATATATATATATATATTTCCAGCGTTGCATACATACTTCTTTATAAAATTTTATTTATTTTTTATTTTTTATTTACTGGGAAAGTCCAACTGGATATATGTCCATTTTCAGTGGAGGCCCGGGGAGAAAAGCTCCAGAAAGCAGAGTATAAATACATTAGGAACAACAGAAACATTTAGAGATAAGTATACTATGCAGTTTTCAGTAGGGTTACAAACTTAGATAAAACATAGTAGACAACATCAAAATCATGCGGCTTCAGTTTCAGACAATAATACACGCAGTTATGGGCTAAGTCCCAGTGTCCCATCAAGAATTCATACACTTATTAGAGTATATGATTGAAATGCTTAGGGAGTGTTTGCAGGAACAGCGGGTTGTGATTAGTCGAGGTTTAAGCATGGACATTGCCAATGCTGTTAGAAGTGTAGTTTGAGGCTTTTTTGAACTGGGTTAAGGAGGGCTGGTGAGTAAGGTCAGCAGGTAGCCTATTCCAAGTTTTGCCTACTGAGTTGGTGAATAGAGAGTCCCCAGTCACATTTATACTCTTAGTTGTTTGTACCAACAGTTTGTCAGCAGACCGTAGTGACCTCAGGTTGCTATATGGTTTGATGATCTTATTTAGTGCTGGTGATTTTTCGGGTTGATATAGTATTTTGTGGGTTATTACAAGTTGGTTGTATCGGAGAAGACTGGGCCACTCCAGCCATCCTAGCTGAGTTAGGTTGATACAATGGTGGGTTCTAGAGGTAGCACCTGTAGCAACTCTAGCAATATGATTGTAGCAACTAACAAGTTTGGTAAGGGTGGCTTGGTTCAGGTTAGTGAAGAAGAGGGAGGCATAGAAGAAGGTAGAAGGTAGGTGGGACTGAGTGATAGTGGTTCTTGCAAAAAGAGTGAGGAGGGATTTGATCCTGTATAGGCAGCCCAGTTTTTTGTTGACACATTTGATGGTTTTATTGACATGGATATCATATTTTAGGGCGTTATTTACTGTGACGCCCAGGAGTTTTGTGTGAGTATCTGGGGATATAATTGTGCCATTGTTGGAACTTATACTAAAGAATGGTAAGGAGGATTTGCAGGTGGGGGAAAAGATGAGCAGTTTAATTTTGTTGGGGTTTAATAGAAGCTGACGGTCTGCAAACCATTTTTCTACACCATTGAAAGTATTCTGGGTTAGGGTCATAAGCTCAGTTGAGGAGGAGGCGGTACATATTAAAGTAGAGTCGTCCCGTATAGGATGCAGGTGGGTTGGTCATTGATAAAGACGGAGAAGAGTAGTAGTCCTAGTATGGAGCCTTGGGGGACTCCTAGAGTAATGGGTAGATGTGTGGATAGGGTATTCTGCCATAATACAGACAGGTAAGATTGGAACCATTTAATGGAGCTACTATTCAGTGACAGTTCCTTCAGGGCACTGAGAAGCAGTTGGTGATTGACCATATCAAAGGCCTTAGAGAGATCTAGGAAGAGAGCAGAGGTAAGTTTGTTATTGTTTTGGTTGATGTTGATAGAGTTAGACAAGGATAGGAGGACTGCTGTGGTGCTGTGCTGTGGCCTAAAACCATGCTGAGAGGTGGCCAGTAGTTTATTTTGGGTGAGATAGTGCATTAATTAGTTGTGGATGCACTTTTCTATAATTTTGGCCAATGGTGATATTATGGCTATTGGTCAGAAGTTTGAGAGGTCTAAAGAATTCCCTCCTTTATGAAGGGGAATGACATGACAATATTTCAGGTAACTGAATTTGATATATGTGACAATCCTGATTCCTGAAACACTGTAGATGCTACTTAGAATGCTTCAAAAAATGCAAATTACTAAGCCTGCTAAACTTATTCTGTTAGGGGTCTTTGACATATTCATTGCTATGAATTTTTTTTAACAAATACCCAAGGTAAATATTATATGATATTGAACTGTATTAATTCATTAAAAAAGCACAGGTAATATCCATGCTGTGAGCTTCCTAGCTAAAGTCATAAGTACCTCTCATAATGTGGAGCAAATGGGCAAAATGTGGAACAGCTACTAACAGCTTACTAACAATTTCAACTTGGAAGGTAATACAATAGTTAAAATGTGCTACTTTATATTTATAAAAAGTTATATTGATGAATTCATAAGATGCAGTACTATTTACCATGAATATTAGTTAAAACATTCCTAACACTGAATACGTGACATAACCTTTCAATATGGAACTTTGAAGAGCATGGACTTTAAGACCCAAAATGAGGAATGTTCCTCATAATGAGGTATACTTGAGAGGCATGCTCACACTGTAAGATGTAGTCCACATTTTGGAGACAGAAAGTTGAGAGCTATGAGTCTGTCTGCAACATTGACACGCTCTCCACTGTACCACGTTTTGTGTAAAACAAGCTTCACCTATGCTTAGTCTGATTAGATTTTTATAAGCACTCATGAGATTCACTCCTCTGGGCTCAGTTATGAGCTGGCCTTCCTGGCTTCAGACAGGAGATTTTTCATTTTGTTGAATAACCTGTTTATGGTAGGGGTCCATCAGGATGGTCTATATTATAACACCGGAGAGGCATTTAAGCAGATGCCTCTTTGTTGACACGTAAAAACCAATCGCACTAAAGCGCGAATGGTCAAAACAGCAAATTCTTTCACTGGGAAATAATTAATTTGCTCAAACACACACACACGTACAAGCATAACTATGTGGGGGGCTTCACCCCCAAACCCCCAACTTGGAGGGCTTTCCCCCCAACACATCCCTAACTAAATATACCAACTCCGAGATCGCACTACACTGGAGAAAAGAGCAACATTGTGTAGTTGGCCAACTACACCTTTGCTCTGTAAAGTATTCATTGAATCACTTAAATTTGTTTCGATGAATAAGTGTCCCTCATTTGGTGTTCGATACTACAATGTTTTGATGTTGTAATATAGACCTCATCAGGGTAGTTTATTTTTGCCACTAATCATAAGTTTGACTTAGACAGGTACTACCTCCTTTGTGCAGCTATGAATGTAGTTGTACAGTGCTTTTGTGTATAGCTCAGTGTAGGCCTCAGTGTCATCCAGGTTCGGAGCTCCATGGAAGTTGTAAGCTGTCACTTAGTTTGAGATGATTGCTCTTAGCAAAAATCTTAACATTTTTGCAGTTTGATGGGGATTCTAAATAAGATTTAACACCAAAGCAGATCATTTTGTGGTCAGATCTTACCAGGGTGGAGTTAATGCACAGTAAGGATCAGCAGCCCCCATGTTCATGTTTATTAGGTCTGGGATATTTGTACCTCTAGTTGCACCAGGTTGTTTGTATTGATGAAGTCAAAACACCTCTGAGTGAATGAATTATGGGTCACATAAGTCTCCCAGTTTATGGAGGGGTAATTGAAGACACCCATATGTATGGTGATGGGCTTAATGTTAAGAGATTCCAGTATGTTTAGGTAGGAGGCATGGTTTTCCAGACTCATGATAGGGGGATCTGTAGCTAGCAAGAATATGATAGTGGGTCACACCTAAGGTTAGTTGAGCATGGAACAGCTCAAGTGAGTCATGTTGTTGAACAAGTCTAGCAGTGTACTTGTCCTTTATGAACACTGAGACACCTCCTCCCTTTGTTTTATCCTGAGCTGAGGGGGATCGAAATGTATGAAAGGCAAAGTAGCCTTTGATAGCCAGGGTGCTTTCTATGGTTCTGAACCAAGTTTCTATAACTGCAAATATGTCTGCATTCTCCAGGGTGAGGTGTGGTTCCATAGAGTGCATTTTTTATTTAAATTCCTAGCACTAATCAGCAGCACCTTTAGGTAGTCATTTGTGAGTTTTATTATGTCAGAGGGTTTAACAACTTGGCACATCCTAAAAAAGGCACTATAGGGATCAAGTTTTTGCTAGTATTCAGAAGCCAAGTGGTGACAAGTACAAACCATCTCTGTCAAAGCATTGTGATTTGTTAATTATGTCTACCCAGGCTGACAGACACTGGATTACCTTGTTGTGACACAGGAAAGATAAGCTCTGCTTTCACCCTCAACTGCTGTGCATCCCTGTTCTAGTGTCCATACCACCTACATCCCAGTCCACTGCCCTACACTGACTTTTGACTCTACCCTCCTGGACTTCGAAAGCATCACCTACGCCTTTTTTCCAGTAAAGGACCCGAAATGAACTACTCCCTGAGCTTAATATTTCTGAATTGTAAAGGAATCCGAGAAAGTATGTGCATATGATGCTTAAACTGTCATCATATTAACTATTCCCATACCCTTACTAGGTAGTTAGAACACGCTCTCTACCAGGAGTGACAGCAGCCAACCCTCCCACACTCTGAACCCACATACTTACCCTTCTGCAGCCTATAAATAGCTCCTAAGTACCCCTCTTTCCATGCTTTCCGACCTCAGGATCTCCCACCGTGGCCCACTGATATAAGTACGTGGTTTCTCCACTAGATGTCAGCCTTTACCTACCTTTCAACCATTACCTTTAGTGTAAATACTTTTTAACTTCCTGGTTTCCATTTTCATAACTCTACTTTCTACCCTACTCCCTTACAAACCTATCTGCTTCTCCCACTATTAGTCCTTGAAATCTACCCTTCTCCCTTTGTGAACACTTACTTCTAAATGTGCTATCTATGTTACTGATTGTTTCCAAGCCGACCTGCCTTCTACCTCCCTTTGGCTCTACCCACTCCGTTCGGTATACAGGCTCACTCCGCTCTCCTACCCTGCCCCCAAATTCCACCTGCCCCAGTAGTCCTAAATTTATTATCACCTTGCCACTCCCCCTCATCAGAAACTTCTCCCTCTCATCAGAAATAATCAGCATCACCATATTCATGCATAGGACCCAATTCTATTACTCAAACTCTCTCCAGTCTCTTACTCTAAACTAATTAATAACCCCAACTCTATTTTTAAATACCCCTATAATGCCACCACAAACTTTCACCACACCTCCAAAATCAAAACCTTTTTACTGCCCAATACCCCCACTGATAATTCTCTATCTTCTCACAGCCTATGAATATCAGTACCTCCTAGGCTCTCACTACCCCAGATCCAAAACCAGCACTCCTGATCTACCATATAACTTTAATCAGCTACTACCCCACCTCTCATCTAACTCTTCTAATGCAAAAACTCAACATCCCATTCAAGCCACCTATATTAACCCTAGAACTAAATACTATCACAAACTCTTATTAAAACTCCAGAGACTCGCAATCGGATTACAATCTAACCTCACAATTGATGGGGACATTCACTCTAACCCAGACCCGAGCCCACCTGATGTTACCAGCCCCACAAGTAGCACTCCTACTAGCCTGCAAAACCCAAAAAAACCCTCCAACTCACTTGTAGTCTGCCTCCTAAACATTAGAAGTATAAATAATAAAATTCATTACTTACATGCTCTTTTGGATGTACATTCCTCTGACGTACTGTGCCTTACCAAAACCTGGCTCAAACCTACTACTACTGATAATGAGGTTATACCCCCAGGTTATAATACATTAAGACTAGATTGCATTTCTAGGAAGGGGGGGGTGCCATTTTGTAAAAATCCACACTAGAAGTAACCAAATCTAGTACTCCACATACCTTACTAACTGATAATGCAGAAATACTCATCACTAAGTTACAAATCAATACAAACAAATCTATAAACATTGTGTGCATCTATATTCCTCCAGGTAACAACACATATACCCTGGAGGGCATCCTCCAATGGCTGTCCATTAATTGCCCCCAAGAAACTATTGTTCTCTGGACTTTAATATCGACTGGAACATCTGTTCCTCTGACTTCCCCTCCACCTATATAAATTTGCATGGCTTCACCCAGGTCATATCTTCCCCCACTAGAATCAGTAAGCCTAACAACAAAGATAGTATCCTAGACTGGATTCTAATAAACAACCACCCCCATATATATAAAGAAGGCACACTACCTGAAGACATCACGATCACTTCCTCACCTATATACTCAGGCAAAAAATGACATCCCTCAACTTTCCACCGTCAAAACTATTAGGAGCAATAAGAACTTTAATCAAACTAAATTACAAGATGAACTAAACTCATGTGACTGGTCTGACTTAAAACTGCTTCCACTAGATGAAATCATTTCATACTTTAAGTTTCTTGCTATCCTGAATAACCATACTCCCAAACATACTATCAGAACCAATAATAAAGTTGCACCATGGCTGTCAAAAGATACTAGGCAAAAAATCATATACAGAAATAAAGCATGGGCTTCCTGGTGAACCACTACATCCTCAAAAGATCACCTTATATATAAACAACTAAGGAATGATAGAAAGAAGTCTATTATGCTAAATAAAAAAAAATACTACTATCATCTGTAACAAAAACACCAAAATCATCCACAAAAATTTTGGTCTAGCATAAATAAACTTCTCCATCCAGGACAATCGTCTACAACTACCCCCTTGACTACCCTCCAAAAACCTCCAACAATTGTTGCTAACACCTTTAACACTTTCTTTACAGAAACTGTTCAATCCCTTGCCAACAAACTAGCCCCCAATAGCCTAAGTTCTACCGATCCCACACCCAATAATCATACCCTCTTCAAATTTCAGCCAGTACCAACATCTTTTATTAGGTCACTAGTCAAGAAATTGAAACCCACTACCCTTTCGGCAGACCTACTACCCGCAGAGTATCTCCAAAAAGCCACTGATGAAATAGCTTATTCCATTTCAACACTAAACTACAGATCTATTGTTGAAGCTTATATCCCCTCTATCTGGAAAATCTCCCACGTTATTCCTCTCTATAAAGGGGGACATTCCACTGAACTCTAAAATTACAGGCCAATAGCCATCCTGTCACCCTTGGCTAAAATTATGGAAAAATGTATCCATAAACAACTCCTAGCCTATCTTAATCTGACAATCTCCTAGCACCCTCCCCGCACGAATTTAGACCTTGCCACAGTACAACCTCAGCCCTTCTTTCCTTCTCTCACATAATAAATCAAAACCGTAATAACAACAAGCTCTCCTCTGTCCTCTTCCTAGACCTTTCCAAGGCATTCGACATGGTAAACCACCAGCTACTCTTAGGGACACTAAAAACCATCTCCACATATAACCTAGCAATGAAATGGTTTAATTCCTATCTAAGTGGCAGACAACAAGCTGTACTATGGAAAGATAATGTATCTTCCCTATTACCAGTCACCCTTGGAGTCCCCCAGGGGTCTATATTAGGCCCCCTCCTATTCTCCATCTTCACTAATGATCTGCATAAAGTCATCCCGGATGCAACATGTATTCAGTATGCAGATGACTCGACCCTAATCTGTGCTGCCATCTCCCCCACAGACTTACAATCTTTATCCCAAAACACCTTCAACAAAGTAGAGAACTGGCTCACTGGTTGCCGTCTACTATTAAACCCAAATAAAACTAAGCTGTTACTCTTCACCCCCACTCGTAAGGTCCCTTCACCATCTCTCTCCATAACATCTAACAATGGTACCAACATTTCCCCAGAACCAAGTACTAAACTACAAGGAGTAATAATCGACAAAAACCTTAAATTTGATGCTCACATTAACAAAACTATTAAAACAGTTAATAAGAAACTAGGCTCTTTATATAAGATTAAATAATTCCTAACCCCATCAGCTAGGACTGTGATTGCCTGGACACATTTGCTATCAACCCTTCTTTATGCCTCACCCATCTTCATAAACTTAAGCAAATCTTACCTCAATAAACTTACTAGCTGCTACAACAATATTGCCAGATTTGCCACAGGATCAGCATATAGAACACATCACTGTCTAAACCTTAAATCACTAGGCTGGCTAGCACTACCCTACCAACTTCAATATAACCAATTAATAGTTGTTCACAAGGTTCTCTACCAACCAGACAGCACACCCACACTGAAAAATATTATCACCCCCTACAGTAACCTAAAAACACTCCGCTCCTCCAACAGTGCTAGTACAAACTGTTAAATCCAACAATTCAGCTGTTGAATCACTATTTACCAACTCTGCTGGCAAAATCTGGAACTTACTTCCTGTGGAATTTACTACAGTTCCCTCCTTAACCCATTTCAAAATATCTCTTAAAAAACACCTAAAAATGCATTGGCTTTGTCCCTGTACAATCCTTGACTAATCCCTCCTCAAAATATAAATGAAAACCTTAGTACATGTAGAAACATTTATTGTATCACTGATTCATTAACTGAGTCAAAAACTGATTACTCTCTCTTACTTACTGTAAAGTAGTAAAGTAAGGAGGATAACTTGGCACAACCATGTACTACTAAAATTTATGTTAACTACTAATAATGTATGTGTTCTCCCTTTAAAGGTAATAATTTCTAAATATTTCCTGTGTGTGTTCTAGAAAATCTTGAATATGTGAGTATTTACTGTTGAACAAATGTCCATTTTGTAATATTTCACTGTATGTGTCCATGTAATGTATGTCTGGAGATTTTCTCCCTGGGCCTACACTGACAATGGACCAATATCCAGTAAGACTTTCCCGGTTAACAAATGTAAAATAAAATAAACAATAAATAAATAAATAAGTTAGTCATTTTTTGCTGGTACTGTGGCATCATCATTGATGAAGGTAGGATGCTACTCAAGACTAGATTCATACCCACCTGGGACACATATTCAGAGAGCTCCATCATGTCTCTATACATATAGTCCAGTGAGGTACATCTTAGGTCATTTACACCCACTTGGACTATGACTGTGTCATACTGGTACTTGTAGTTTAAAGACCTAAGTACACGTGTGATCTGGCAGATCTTGGCTCCACACAGACAGCTCACTGTGATCTTCTTCTTGTCTAGTATTTCTAGAATTTCCTCCAATTCTGTCTTTTAAATTTTCTTATATGTTACAGAGATATCTGGAGCTTGCAAGATGGCTTTGATGCTTTTCACACAGTGGATGTCACTACCCCTGCCAGCCCTCATTTGGCAGCTTGAGCCATCAGTCAATTGCCTGAGGGCTGCATTTTTCAGCCAGGATGTATAGGGAGAATGAAGTCTCTGCTTTCTACTGGCTTAAATACCTAAATCTGAAATGTTGAATTTGTAGTAGATGAATACCTATGCACAACCGTACACAAATAACAGTTTTATTTTGAATTGTCTTGACTGTGTGGAAGTTGAAGAGAGTGAGGAAGTTTTGTACCAGGTAGTTCTGTCTGGGACTGTCTTTTTTTAGTAATTGTTTACTTACTGTTCAAGGTTCCTTGCTGTAATTGCAGCATTTAGTCAAACAATGGCACTTGAGATTATTTTCTTTGCTTTCTTCTGACAGTGAAGCTGCTCTACTTTATCATGTCTGATCCACAAAAATTAGAAAAGCCGGGTTAGAAACTAAGACGGGGATTCTGGCGAGTTTGAAGTTGGCATAGTTGCTAGATGCACACATTTTTATTAACTGTCTTTCGGGTTTTCCCGGTTGGGGGTGGCTGCAGTGGGGCTCCGGTCTGCTAGTGACTGCCAGTGAAATTTTGCGGTGTCGAGTTGCCAGCCTGGTGCCCAGCCTTCAAGGAATGGACACCCACACATGCACCACCTACCTGCATGTCTTTAGATTCATTCAACTATGGGGAAGACGTGCGGACTCCTTGCGGGGGTGCTCCAGCTGGGAGTCGGGCCGGGGTGCCTCTTTCTGTGAGGGGACGGCGCTGGCCGCTGCACCACCACGGCCTTATAGATGCACACATTTTTATTATTCTTCAAATATTGGCAGTCTCTCTCTTTTCCCTCCAATAATGCCTGTAGATATTCATTCGGTCTCAGGTGCATCTGTAAATTAGACATTGAAAGGATTACTGACATATTTCTGAAAATTACTTCTGATAAAATGGTTTCTGCTTCCTTCCTAGCTGGAGAATGTCATCTTCTTCTTTCGGCTGCTCCTGTTACGGATCACCACAGTGGAACATCGGTCTGCAGAACATGTGGCAGTAGAGTTTTATGGTGTCTAGTTTCCAGCCCGGCACCCAGCCTTCCTCAGAAGGTACACACCCATGCACACTTAGGGCCAGTTTAGAATGTCCAGTTCACCTGCAGCATGTCTTGGGAATCTGGGAGGAAACTGGAGCACCTGGAGGAAACCCATTAGAACACGGGGAGGACATGTGGACTCAGCATAGAATGGACCCCAGCATAGAACAAATCTAGAGAACATCTTGCTGTGAGGTGACAACACTAACCGCTGCACCACTGTGCTGGAGAATATAAGGAAAATAAAGTTGACTGAGGCTCTAGCTGGAGGTGAAGTTGATTATTTTATCAACTGGCTACTGAAGCGCATATTGTACTCAGTACCATGAATGGTCTAAAGGATCTCCATTTTATCTTGCCTACTACCTGAGCAGCCATAGGAAAAGAGATTCTCATGGCACAACTAAAGTATGGGCTGCCAGTCATAGCCACAGTGGTTCCAAGAAGAAGAATCTGACCTCACTCCAAACCACAGCAAACAATATATGTAGATTCATCTCCCTGGCTCTGAAAAGAGAACATCACAGCAGTGGCCTTCATAATTCAAAATGGCTTCCAACTTAACAAACATGCATCCTAGTGCTAGCCTCCCTCACCTGTAAATTCTTAAGCCTACATACCTTCCATTTTTGCCAGCAAGTTAACTAAAAGATACACTACATATAACCTGGTTTCATGTTCACACAAAATTGCTTCCTTACCTCTAGGAATATGGTACTGACCACAGTTTCTCAGGACAAGCCCATTGTGTACAGCAATCCCTCCTACTAAAGGTGCATTCACTTCCTTTCTGCCAAGCTATCCATAACCAAAGCAGCATTTGAATCATGAAGCCTGCTGTAAGAGCTGTACAGTAGGCAGCATAAATTTAACCAGTGTCCTACCCTCTTAGGCTTTTATTTGCTTCATTCTATGTTCAAACAATGAAGCCTCTCCAATTATCCCCTCCTTTCTTACCCCCCTTCCTTTCACAGAGTCTTGAACTGCTCCTTCCCTTCTACCTTCCTTCCCCGTCCAGCTAACTATATGTTATGCTGCATTTTGAACCAGTTATGTAACGTCACATAACAAACATTCTTCAGTCTTTATCACTACAAATACATCCATTTAACAATGCTAACTGTGTTTTATTCTGCCTGTTGTATTCTCCTGGACTGCCTGAAATTGCTCCATTTGGATCAGAGTTCTACTGTGGTTAACTAATAAAGGTAAATTTTGATTTGTAGATGGGAATGTCATATGGTGAAATAGGATAGTGCTTCCAAAAAAGGCCTAACATTTGTTTTTAAAAATTTGAAGGCTAAATATTTAGCGTGAATTACAGCTGGATCTGGGGAAAGATTTCATTAAAGAGGTTTGATTCTGTCCTTTCTGCATCTGTTTTTTTAGCCCCTCTCACAAACACACAAACACACATTTTGTCAGGAAATCATTCTATGTAGCACACCTCATCACTAAGGGCTTTTCATCCAGAAAAAAGGAGGTCATTGTCCCACTGCACTCATCCCTCATTAGACCCATTATAGAATACAATGCCCCGTTTGGTATGTACCTCTCAAGACATCTGCAACAACTGGAAAGGCTGCAGAAATACCTCACTAAAAGAATCACAGGCCTAAAGCAGATGCCCTATGCTGACCGTCTAAAAAAACTCCAGCTATACTCTGTCGCATATAGTCTACTCAGAGATGATCTCTGCTTAACATACAAGGCCATGTCAAACCCAAAGCTGTTGGACATGCTACACTTAAAGAAATCCCAATCCCTCAGAGACACATGCTCCAGGGATCTAAACATTGTCATCACAATGAACAAAACATGCTGGAGGGATAGGTTCCTGACCCAGAGACTCCCAGACTTTGGAATAGACTGCCCATATATGTCAAGCAGAGCACCTCTTTGGACCTCAAGGAACCTCAATGATTATATGGGAGATAGGAAATTCACCCTGGGGAATCACGTCAGTCACCCTGCTAGACAGGGGTCCAGGGAAGTAAATATTGTGGAAAGAAATAGCTAAGGAATTGTTATGGCTAGGCTTGTATAGGCCATAGGGCCGATAGCCTAGTACCAACCTATGAACCTATGAACCTAGCCAGGTAAGGGGGACATCAGTATGTCTTACTATGGAATCCCCAATAACTAGAATGATTGGCTGCGGGGTGTGTTGCACTATGGGTTTGAAAGCAGGGCTACTATGATTTTTTAGAGTTATGTATTTTGTTAGGTGATATCTTTTTTGAGTGTGTGCAGGGCCTTTGAGAGATGCTATTATGAAGGTCTTGGAGTTTTGGGTAGATTACAAGTGAGTAGCTCTGCATTTGTGGGTCTATGTGTTTGCTCCTTAGTGTTAATAGTGAGTGTTTTGGGTGTAACACAAACAACCTTGCTTGCATTTTCATGTGTGTATGTGAGATTTTTGCCTCCAATGATACGGTGTATCTGCATCTCTGAAACACCGTGTTTGTCTGTTCTAAAATTAAATGGTTGTCAGTGAACATGAGGCAGTTACTACACTGCCTCAGGATGCCCATATCCACCAGACTAGAAACAGAGATAACAGGGAAGTACCTATCCATTATACCAGCTCCTTAGAAGATGGGAAGGAGTAGGGGAGAGTCACTTAAAGGTCTAACTGAGAGTGTTTAATATTATACTCTTACATGACCTGCAGTGGAAATACCCTCTGCACAAACTTCGAGCAACTGTGAACAGTGAGGGAGTATGAAGAGCATCTGCATGATGTGTAAATGCAAGGCTTTTACAGCAGCAGGACACTCAATAAGCCTTCCCATAGCATTCCCCAGCTCGGATTGGTTGATTCTCTGCTCCAGTCAGTGTACAAAAACTGTCTTAATGTAAAACAAACTGATTTTGAGCTCAGGTCCAGCAACAAATGCTTTACAACAAAAGAGAGAATTCCTGAAATATCAGGAATCCCTCGAAATAAGTTCTGTAACATTGATAATGTTCATAAAATATCGAAAAAAGTGCCCAAACTTAGGAGAACTTCAACAAAAATAACAACAATTTGCAAAACGTAGAAATATAATTGGCAAACTCATAACAGCTTTTGCAGTATTAGACTAGGATAGGAAATATCAGAATACTGTTAAAAATTACCTAAGAGCAGTACAGTAACAAACAGATGTCATTTCATTAACAAGTGCAGCATGAAAAACAGTGATAAATTCAACAAAATCAATAAATGCAGCATAGGAGTATTAAATAGCACTGAGACAGTTAGAGCAAGTGCAAAAAATACTTAATTATCTTTGTAGGTCCAGATGGTTCTAGAAGCAATCCAAGTCTTGTAGTCACAGGTGTCCAAGCCAGGCACAAGGAAGCTCTGAATAAATTAGTGCAGTCTCACAAAACTGTAAGGCTTAAATAGGCATACGGAGGAAATCTTCCTCAAATTGATATGGAGCCTGTTCCAGAGACTGTGAATTCTCTAGAATACTTATCTTGGTGTCCAAGGGGATGGGACACATCCTTGATAGTGAATGAGAGCAACATGAATAAATAGGCTTCATGTGGTTACCCTATCTACAAAGATGCAGTTCACAATGTCTTGGTCAGCCAAATGATGGGGAAGCACTGGTGGTATCATCTGCATTTGGCATAAAGGGCTTCAGTACTCTATATTTATGAGCACTGGGTCTGTGATTAGTCAGTAACACATGCTGCTCTGCTATAATATGCATTCTGACATCTTGAACAGTGACAATTTCTCCATGGTGTTGTATTTTGCTGTATATGATTCTGAATCTCTCTGCCACATTTGAAGCATTTTTTAATATTGGTGGCTCATCATTTACATGTTGACCCCTATTTACCTATGATTATATATTCATTTGTATGATCTTCATATCTTGTGATTTTCTAGTAATGTAACTGCACTACTTGTGTTCCTGAAATACCCCTCATCCTCATGCATCACCACTTTCATTGCTGTTTCAGATAGTACAGTGCACTGTTTATATATTTCAGACAAAATTACTTATCAAACGTTCAGTCATAGACCCTTGTTGAGTAGCGTAAACTAAATTAATCTACCCATGTCTCAAAACTAAAGGGCATCTTTCACATACTCCAAGTGTAAAGAGCTGGAGTAGAGCTCCATATAAGGACAGTTGTGGTACAAAAAGCTTCAGAACTTTTTTGCCACCAAGGAGAACTCCTTCGGTGGGCCCTGTGGAACTGTCAGCTAGAGATCCTTTAAGGCTGGGTGAGCAAATAAATCCCTTGTAGGGGAAATAATATTTGACTAATAATATTTTTCTGAGGAAAACTGTTATTTTTCTGATTGAAATATATGCTTTAGCTAAGAATGGCATTGGTATATGCCTGTGCCTTAGGTCATCTACAAACCGCCCCATCCATAAGGGCCACTGGTAACAAGCCAGGGGTAAATTTGTGATTTTCCATCCATTAGTCCAAACTGCATTTGAATAGACTTAGGGAAGAGCTCTGTTTCTTATGAATTTGGAACATGTTCCAGAGAAGGGGTCATTTCAGAGACACATACCCATCCCTTCACCATGTTTTGTTTAGATTGGGTAAGTCTAGTGCTGTTTGTCTTGCAAATGTGTAGCAGATACAGCAGGGCTGGATCAGAGATTGCCTTGTAGGCTATGAATAGATCACCCCTCAGTAATCTGTAGGAGGCTGAGTACAGAGACAGGTCTTTGAGGTGGTGTGAATAGGATATATTAGTTATACCTGTATTCTTTCAGTGAGAAACCTTGGTGGAAACTTCTGCTGTTGGAAATGCCAGTTCAGGTATATGCCGAAGGGTGCATTGTACCTGATTATCGGTGTAATGAGATCTGATTATAGTGGAACTATGATCACCTTAGATCTGGATGCCATGCCCTTACTTGTAAGTTGTGTCATGTAGAAGGATTTTCTCACTACCATGCACACATGCTGATCAAAGTTCAGGTTATTGTTAACCTGAGTTCCCAAATCTCTTACTACTGGGTCTACTCCTAGGGGAGTGCTATCGGTGTTGTAATTTGCAGGGATGGTCATCTTCCCAAAGGGTATGATTATGCAGTTTTTTGCATTGAGTTTTAGGCCATGGTTATGGCATTAATTATTTGTCTGTGTCAGACCTTCCTGAAGGATATCTACATCTCTAGGGGATTTAATGACTGCATCCAGCTTGCACTCATCAGCAAATTTGGTCAGGCAAAGGCCATCTACATTTGCCTTGATTTCAGAGAAGTATGTTCCAATAGGAGAGGTCCCAGTACCAAGACCTGTGGAACATTACTAGTAACACAGCATCATTTCAGTGATTTGTTTATAAATAATAGTGGGACTAGACCAAGATGCATACAGTTGTAAGGCAGAAACAGAAACAGAAAGAAAAATGCTAAAGGACATATACAATGCAGTAAATCATTAAAATGCAGCACATATACTAAGAAATGCACTTTGCTCGTGTTCAGACATTGACACAAAATAAAATATGAAATGAAAGGATCACAGATTAGTGTGTTTACTAATGTTTGAATTTCACACCACTCATGCTTCTACAGAGGTGCAAGCATTGAGGTCATAAAACATGCACTTGGCTAGTGACATTCAGAAATCAGTACATATTAAATGAGAAAATGAAATGAATGGAAGACTGTGTGTTCAGCAATGCTTCAGCTTTGCATCTCACATGCTTTCTACAGATTTTTTAGGCAGGTCAGTAAGTCTTTACATCTTTATATTTCACTAGTATTCAGAAATCAGGACACAACAAAACATATTTCCTGCAGAATGAAATAAAGAGAAAGGCCGTTTCCACTGTTGTTTGAAATCTGCCTCACTCAAATGCTTTCTGCAGAACTATCAGCAGTCATGTCATCAAATCATTTCAGTTTGATAACATTCAGAAACAGCACAAAATAAAATATGCAATGTAAAGAACAAAATCCCTGTTTGCTAAAGTTTTAACTTTGTTTCTCACGTATGTTTTCTTGACAGAGAGTAGCAAGCAGCCAGGTCATAAAATGCATGAAAGATTAATTTTCTCTGAGGATAAAATGTACAGACTGAACTGGCTTGAGTGAGCTGTTGTGAGTACAACTGCTGAAACTTCCTGGAGGTAACTTCCCCCAACCACCACAAATAAGCTAAGCATGCTCAGAAAGGCACACTGAAAATGTAAACAAAGACCAGAATCCAAACAAAAAATCCCTGGACTGTCCCTTTAAAGGTATATATCAAATGGATGGCTCTCCTCTTACATTGCATAGCTATGCAGTAAAATCAGTATCATGTAAACCACCGTCATATACATCTAATCGGAATGAACATTAAAAGCATGTCTTAAGCCCTAACATAATCAGCATGCATGTGCACAGCTATCAATCCATTCACAAACGTTGTACAGGTCATATATGAAGAGATCAGAGTTGAACCCATGTTAGTGGGTATTATACTAAGCAAGGGCCAAACCAAACACCTAACCAATTTACCACAACTCAAGTACTATACAAATGGTTTTACCACAGTTACGTGCACATCCAAACACAACTAGCAATTCTACCTCAATAATGGAGAATGTATCTTAAATATTACAGCAGTCAGTGACAGACAGTATTATAAATGTAACCATCATGACAGGGTACACAACACAACTACTGACATTTATACAGAAAGAGGACAGTAAAACATAGCATTTGAAAATGAGCTGTTATGCAGTCCTGACTACATATCAACTCATGAAACAACATAAATGCAAAAACATCTTAATATTGTCTATATCCCATTGAATGTTATCACAGTTACTGCTGCATGATTCAGCATGAGGCATTATTCATAAGTCAGTCAATGAATATGCAACTTGCTGACAAGTCAACAGTCTCCTCAAACATACTTCAGATATTATAGGTTGTTTTGCATTAACTACAGATATGTGTTTCCATCCATAGCCATACTTCAGTGGGCCTGGTTTGTTTGCAGCCATACACCTGCATAGGGGAATCCTCATTGTTGTTGATGGACATGTATTATATGCATCCTTATTGTGGAAGTCTACCCTCCTTTATGTAACTGACAGCCTATAGATACAGACGTCAAGAAATCCTGTCAGAATCAGAAACTGATCATACAATTTTGAACAGCAGTGAAATTGAATATAACATAATATTATAGAATTCTACTGAACACCACCTGACCTACTATGCACACAGATTTCAAGGTACAAATCAATCTAAATGCAATACCTATGTTAATTAGACACTGAGTATGTTAACTATTCAAAATAAGATCAAATGCTGTTGCCCCATATATATATATATATATATATATATATATATATATATATATATATATATATATATATATATATATATATAGACTGTTTTAATCAGCTTGAAACAAACATTATAAAATCTGGCTAGAGGTGTCAATATCTTACGGTTCCTGTTAGTAAACACAAGAGTTGTTGTACTCTCCAAACAATGTTATATCCCCTGTAATTAACACAAACATATGACATTGTCATGTTTAATCTAGGAGTACATTCAAATAACCGTAATAAATCATTTTTCCTAAACTTCTATGAGATGACTATGATGCAATAAATAACATTCTTTTATAAATATATGGTCACATGGCTTCATAAATTTAGTGTGCCATAACATCCAGTAGTTGTATGCATTATGCTTTTGTAGGATTCACAGATGTTTCCAGGTAATTTAGTCTTGCAGTCATCAGCATCTTCCCAATATCTATCCTCAGGCTGTATCCCTTTTCACAAAGACAGCTAGGGAAGTTAATTCTTAGGTAAATTTGGGGGTATTCATTCCGAGCTGATTAAAAAATGAGACAATGAAGGTGTATATCAAATCAAATAACAAAAGGCTGTAAAATGGAAGAGACTTTAAACAACTACACAGATGAACTGATAAAACTACAAAACTCAGAGACCAAAGTGAAGAAAAGGCTGGCTGAGTATCAGACTGCTCATGATGAGCTGTTTCAAAAAATGGTAAAGTTAAATGACAGAGCACGCAGAGAAAACCTGACATCTTTTGCCATACCAGACAAACTGTGAGGAACAGATTGTATTATTGTTATGAAAGCACAAATAAGTGAATGGACTTGTATTCCACTGCAGGATTTGTTACTTGAAAAGGTACATCATGTGTATGGTCCAAACCTGGCCATAAGAAAGCAAGCAAGACCGGTTTTAGTAGAGATGCAATCATACTCGCAGAAAGAGTTGACCTTAACAAAACCATGGCAGAAGCAGAAAGTGTTAAACATTGGAGACAGTAGAGTGTTTGTGGAAAATGATTATTCACTGTGCACCAGGCAGAAGAGAAGGAAATTCAACCCAGCAATCAGGGAATATTGAAAGGCAGCTATGAGATTCAAGCTTCTATATTCCGCTGTCTTCAGAATATTTTTTCCTGGAGGATCTAAGTAATTTTTAATACAGGACAGGCTAAAGAGTAAGTACAAAAGTTTGCCCAATGAAAAGTGATCCATCAAACAGAATCGGACTCTGCTTCTCATTCTTCTGATAATAAAGCTCATACAGAGAGACTTTGCCAGTTAAGCATTGTCCAATGGTCCAAAGGAAAATGCTTGACAGACAGAAAAAAAAAAACACTGGAGCTGACTAAATGAATCATGAGTGCCTTAGACATGAACTGGAGTCTGGGGCTGGGAGATGGAGATGAATGAGAAGAAAGCCAGCAACACTGAAATTAATGAATAAATGTTTCTAGGTTCATAGGTTTACTCTGGCTTAACTACCCTTGTGTGCCTCTTCATTTTTGAAAATCAAGTTCCAGTCCCCATCTAGGTATGTATAGTCTAGCTAATTCTTCCATTTGAGAATCAAACCCCTGTACCTTATACTTCTAAGGAAATATCTTAACCACCATGCCAAGCCCCTCCACCCTAAAAATGTATTCTTCTTTATAGGTAAGCATTAGGTTGGCTGTCTTTGTGAGATATTTTAAGGCTAGCCAATTTCTATTTTGAGGGTGAGATTCAAACTTTGAACCTTATATTTGTGAAGTAAATGTCTTAACTATTATGCTGACCCCAACCAAATGTTAGTAGGTATATGGCACTATAAAGTGTTAATCTTATTTGAGAAATATGGCTTTACACAAAAACGTATCTGAGAAAATTTACATTTTTGTTGAGTTTGTTAAACCTGTTGGGGTCTGAGGAATAGACCCTACTTTATGTTTCAAAGATCATTAAAAAGAAAAAAAGAAAAAAGAAAGAAAATAGCAATTATTAATAAAACAAGTTTTGTTCTTAACAGTATTTGTAGAAAACATGTCATGATGAAAAGCACATGTTATATACTAAAGTATTTTTCAGTAATTGTTGTATGTAATAAAGATAATAACATAAAAGTACTTTTTTCCTTTTAGTTTTAAGAACTGTAGACAGTACAATGTAAAAAGAGAAGAAAGTCTGCATAACGCATGTTTAAACTAATAGGCTATAATCTTTAGCTCTTAGGGTAGGGGATGGCATATAAAAGTGCACTGATTATAATATATGTAGAGATCAAATTCTTCATTTCACTTTTGCATAGGTGAATATCTCCAATCATGCCCTTGGCTTAATGTAATAACATTTTTTTCTGTTAGCAATTTTTGTTTTTAAATGAGGTACTACAATGTAATGAATAGTTTTCCTTTAGCAAATAAATGCTCAATGCAACTTGAGAAGTACATTGTGTTCTTAGGTTCTCATGGAAACAAGCTGACCAAAGGTAAGGGCAATAAATCAAGAGGTCTGCATATTGTTTACTGAGAGAAATGCAAAATTAAAAGGTACTACAGTAAGTGGTTCAATAAAAAAATAAAGCTTGAAATTATTAGAAGTGAATACGAGATAACAGCTTTTCTGGTAACGAAATATGTTCTTGCATTTACTAGAACACTGTATAATTTAATTTTTATTTAATGATAGCCAGTTCATTTTTCTTAAGACTAAAAGTTAATGTTTTCTGTAAGTATACAAGCTGTTTTTCACATTGGGGAGGGGAATAAATGTAAGGCTAGAAGAGACAACAATTAAGTTGGAAAACAATTTGTAATGTGTGCTTTACCTTGGATAACCTTACTTTTAGGTTAGTTAATGCTTGTGGGTGCAGCTGTTGATTTGTGAAAATTGTCCCTATCAGGAACTTTAAACTTCATTATTTGAAGATATATATATATATATATATATATATATATATATATATATATATAACTTTGTGTTTTTATTGTAAATTAATAGGCTATATGGGGGTGTTCTAGGGATGTGTTTTGCTTTTTGGTTTCAGGGTTTTCATTACAAGAAAAAAATATTGTAAAATGTGACATAGGTTCAAATGGAGATGACAAAAAATAACTGTGTAAAGCATCAGCTTGCCAAAATTTAGTGGGTGCATGTAACATAAAAACTGAAAACAGGCATTTAAAAAAGCTGTCACGTATAACAGGTGGGAATAATAACTTCTTATTATAATGACTACACAAAACATATTAATTTGGAACATGAATGACCTCACATGTATAGACAAAAAAGTAGTAGTACTGAACTATATAGTAAGAAATGCAGAGTGTAAATAGCAACTCTAGAGGAAACATATCTGGAAAAAAGTGAACATGTGAATTTGATAAGGAAAGGATTTCAGGATATATGCTCAGCAGGATATCAGGGTCAAAGGAAAAGGGGAGAACTTATACTAATTCTTAGAGGAGCTCCAACAGTGATACCAGAGGGGAAAATATAGTAAAGGTATATTTCTGGTAGTAAGGGCTACTGGCAAGGGTGGAGGATTATGCTGGCATATATTTATATTCCACCTGAAACTGCTGTTATGGAGCTTAAGAAAACCTGGTGAGAAATAATCAGCTTTCAGCAGGGCATATTACTTATAGGTGGGAACTTGAACTTGATTTACAACAGTGAAGATTTATCTGGGAGCACTAGAAGGGAAATAAAAAATAGGATAGATTTCTAAGAAATTTATGAAAATACTTGGTATGAAAGACATGAATTCAGCAGTGGGAACTCAGAAAGAATTTACATATTATTCCCTAAGATATAATAACTGATCTAGACTACATAGAAATTACATTTCACAGGAACATGTGTATTTAATTGAAAGCTTTGACACACATCCAATAATTATTTCAGGTAATGCACCAATAACAACTAAGATGAAAATGCAGAGTAATGAAGTAAAAATGAGACACTTGCACTTCCTCACCTACCAGTTAAAAGCAGAAGAATTTAAGGAATGGGTAGTGAACATTATTCCAGAGTTACGGGATAGACAGAAATTTCCTCAACAATTATAGCTAGTGAGTTGGAAAAAATGAAAGGGGAGTTTAAAAATTGGTTAGAAAAAAGAAAGAAAAAGAAATATGGCTAAGAAGTAACATGAATTATTTAAAGGGACTGACAAAGGTTATTGTTTTGCAGAACACAGGGAATCTCACAGAAGAAGAACAAGCTCAAATATAGACTGCTAAAGGAAAACTAC
This sequence comes from Protopterus annectens, assembly GCF_019279795.1. NCBI lineage: Eukaryota > Metazoa > Chordata > Ceratodontiformes > Protopteridae > Protopterus > Protopterus annectens. The sequence continues at coordinate 443,348,692 of NC_056725.1, read as the reverse complement.
AAAGGGGTATCTCAATAATATCCATGATTTTGGAAAGGGTTGTTTTTGATAATAACTCCAGGGCATAAAAACTTTTAGCACAAAAACTTAGCCAGCACAAAATAGAAAAAGTTGTTTCCAAATGTAGGGAGCCTAAAACAAGAAAAAAAATCATAGATCCTATAGAAGTATTAGAGATATTTTGGAAATTTTATGAAAATTTCTATAAAGCAGAGGAATGTGGAAATCAAGAAACAGTAGAAATGCAAATATTTATGAAAGACTTAAGAATGCCAAGGTTAGATGAGGTTCAACAATTAAAATAGAAGGGGGTGGTATAAAATGATGACATATAATTGATATGCAGGAAAGTCTCCAGAAATAGATGGCATTCCTATGAAAGTTTGGAAGCTAGGAGGGAAGAAAGTGATAAATATCTGAAAACCTTTCTTTAACAGTATTTTAAAAGGAGGGGAAGCACCTACATCCTTAAAGAAAGGTGTGGTGGCTATTATACCCAAAGAACATAAAACCCCATAAGATCCAGCTACACTTTTACCATTTTTGATAGAGGAGGATCAAATAGGTTTAATAAAAGATAGGAATACTTATGACAACATTAAAAGATTTCTTTCCTTAATTGATTATATAAATGTCACAAAAAACAAAATGAATGTTATTAGCTTAGACATAAATAGCGCATTTGATTCAGTGAACTGGGATTATCTGTGGTTAGTTTTAGAAGAATATGGCTTCTCAAACAACTTCACTTTGTTAATAAAATTATTATATGAAAAATCATTGGCTTATATAAAACTGGGATCTTGTCTGTCTAAATCTATTAAAATAACTAAGGGCACAAAACAAGGCTGCCCTCTTTCTCCGTTATTGTTTGCGCTAGTCATTGAACCCTTAGCAAATAATATACGTATGGATAAAAATATTGAAGGAATACAACTAGACAACAGCCTAGAGCTTAAAATTCAACTTTTTGCTGATGATATTTTAATTACCTTAAAAAATAATAATACCTGTTTAAAACCATTATGGGACTCAATTCAAAACTTTCAAAACTTTTCAAGTCTTAAATTTAATGAGAACAAAAAAAATGTATTGCTTATAAATACTAATAAAAAAGATCTAAATAAAAAATACCATAAATATATCTCTACCGATAATATAATTAAATACTTGGGAATTATAATAACTAACAACCTAGATACTACAATTGAAACAAATTATAAAGAGACCTTAAATAATATTAAAAATCTAATACAAAGATGGAATAAATTCTTCTTTTCAATGGAAGAAAAGCTTTATATAATTAAAATGATCATATTTCCAAAAATTCTTTATGTCATACAAACTTGTTGTTTGCCACCAGCTAAATCACACCTAAAACAATTAAATGATTTAATGGTAAGATTCCTATGGTATCCAAAAAAACCAATGATAGCTATGAAGTATCATCTAGATAATTGGGATATAGGTGGCATAGGTTTACCAGACATAGAAATATATTTGCATTCATCCATTATTAAAACAATATCATTATGGCTAAATACAAAATATACATCGAAATGGAAGCTAGTTCATGAGAGAATCTGGTTAAAATCAGGATTTGTAGTAGCAAATAAGTATACAGATTTCGTACCAAACAATTTTCTATGGCTAATGAAGGAATATATGATGATACATAAGAATAAAAATATAAGTCCCAAATACATTATTTATACATTAAAAATTTTCCAAAATCTTATTAATAGCAATCCTGATATTAAACCATGGTCATTTCTTTTATATCCAGTAGCATACACACAAGGTAATATAATAACATTTAATATGGAAGTAGTCAACATGCTTAAAGAAAAGGGATTAATATATTGGCATCAATTGCTAAACTCTGGAAAACCTCTGACAATAGACCAGATTAAACAGAAATTAAATATGGAAGATAGTTCGTGGTTACATGTACAAGAATTAAGACAGTATATATTAAGCAAACAAGAAACAATGCAACCATCAATAAGACAAAATGTTCCTAACCTTATAGAACATATAATATTACTAACGAATCAACCTATTACTGGGAAGGGATACTTATCATCTATTTATAAAACAAACAAAAAAATAAAAATGCATAATAATGGCAAAATATGGAATTATTATAGATCAGTTAATGGACATGTGCCAAATGACAGAGATAAAAACTAATTCTTCTCTCTCCAAAGCAGACATCACTTTCATTACATTGGAGACTTTTTACATGGCAATTCATACACAGATCTTATGTAACCCCTCATAAAATGGAACTTATGTTTAAGAAAAATATTGACTGCTGGAGATGTGATTTATCAATAAAAGCAGACTGGCAACATATGTTCTATGAATGCCATTTGATTAAACCATATCGGGATAAAATAAATTATTTTCTGCAAATGGTATTCAATGATAAATTCCAGATTTCCAAATCTATTATTTTGTTTAATGCACCTGTACCAGACTGTGTGCCAAGAACAAAATATGTAATCTTATGGACTCTCCTAGCTATTGCAAGGAAGAACATTACATCAAACTGGAAATCCAAAGCTTCTCCAACTTTTAAGCAATTCATGAATATGGTGTCAGCAGTATCACAATTGTAAATGAACACTATTAAAGGAAGAACTGAAAAAACTACATCATTATACGTAGCATGGCAAAAAGTAACTGAAATACTGGAGAATAATGACTGCAGCAGATTATAATCAGGAAACAATTGTATAGAAAGTCAGTTATATGTCAACAATAGACACCCTTGTAAATACTTTATTTTGGTTTTAATGTTTGATATCTGTTTAGAGGTTTTAGCCTACCTTTTTAAATAATTTGTAAAAACTTCATTATCATAAATAACCTGCATTCATGTTTTCTTGTTTTTGGAAATGAATAAAAATATTTACAAAAAAAAAAAAAGATCCAGCTACACAAAGGACAGTTTTAATTTTAAAATCATAATTATCTAAAAGAATGGCAAAGGTGTTGCCAAAACTGATAAACATGAATCAATGTAGTTTTGTGGAAGGGAGGCAAACAGTTAATGACATTAATAGAACAGTGATGATCTAGAGGGAAGCAGAATATAAGAAAATACTGTTTTTGTCAGTGGGTCTTGATGCAGAGAAAACATTTGACAGAATATAGTGAGATTTTATGAGTAGGGCAATGAAAGCATTTACATTCAATGACACAATAATATGGTTAATTAGAAGGATGTATGAGGAATTGAAGACAAAAATTAAAATGGGAGGACCCCTCTCTTATTAGTTGTCTCTGAATATAAGAACTAGGCAATGGTGCCCTCTTTCACCTTTGTTATCTGCATTATATTTAGAGCAATTGACAAAGAAAATAAGGGACTGAGAAATTCAAGGATATAATTGGCATGGTAACCAACTAACCAAGAAAAATGTACTTTATCTGCAGTCAATATTATTTTGTATCTGATGTTGTTGTTGTGTCTTTCGGCTTTTCCCGGTTAGGGGTTGCCACAGCGGAACTCCGGTCCACTAATGATTGGCAGTAGATTTTTATGTGCCAAGTTGTCGGCCCTGGCGCACAACCTACAATGAAGGTACGCCCATTCACACATGTCTCCACACAGAAGACGCTCTAGCTGAGAATCGAACAGGACAACGTTTTACTGTGAGGCAACAACACTACCGCAGCACCTTATTTTGTATCTGATAAAACCAGAAAAAAATATCTTAGTGTTGTGGATTATTCTGAGGAATTTGCAAGCCTTTTCAGGATATAAAATTAATAAAGACAAAACAAACTCTATAGCTATAAACTATGTACCCATACATGAATTAATTCAGCAATACCCATATTTATGGGGACACAATAACACTAAGTATTAAGGAGTATGAGTTAAAAAGGATTCTGGTGCAGCAGCTAAGGATATGTGGGAAGAGACTAAAAAAATAATACAAAAAATGAGAAACTGGAAGCTCTTGTTAATGGATATAGATAGCAAGATACAAGTAGTGAAAAAGTTTTTAGTCCCTTTAGCTTTATATACAGGCCAAGCATTTTTTATCAGCCAGAGGAAAAGTTTGGATAGTAATTAATAAAGAGTTGAAGGCTTTTAGATGAGAGGAGAAGAGGGCAAAGATTAAGTGGAATAAGTTGATCCTTGCAATTGAACTATGTGGTTTAGAATTACCTGATCTGAAGCAATGCGTTACAGCTGTACAGTTAAGGCTCATATACATAGCATAAGCAGAAAGCTGTAGTTCAAAATGGAAAGGGATGATGATGATGATGAAGCAAGGGAGAATTCAAGAAATAAGGAGAGAGAGTGGAATTTTGGATACAGATCCTTAAGGCGAATAACAACAGCCATACAGAATATTATGGGGTTTTATTATTAGGGGTCCTAATGGAGAGATGAAAAGTGAGCAAGCAAAGGAGAGAAGTAGTGCTGACATTGAATTAATCTTCAAGTCTTGGTGAGTACCTTCGCAAGGTGGACCCTGTTTTCACAAAATCTCACCAAGGCGACACTGCTATGTAAACTGTATTCATATAGCGTATATCATGGACAGAAGTAGGTCAAAAGTTAAAAGAGATAGCTGGGTGTGCAAGACCAAGGATAAAAAAGTGCCCAATCCTGGTAGGCACACTGGTGCCAGGACTGTAAAATATGACAGCATAGACTCCTCAAAATACGGAAATATTCCTATAATGGAGTCAGGCCAGGCTCAGGGGGGAGAATGGTGCCCAGGTTGTAGAAGGAAGTAGTAGTCCACAAAAATCACAAAAACTGATAGGCCAAAATAAGATCCATAAAGATGATAGAGTGGACTATTGAGGATAAGAAAGAAATTCTGCATTTTTACTATTATGCAAAAAAAAAAAAAAAAAAAAAAAAAAAACAGAATTTCCAGGCACAAGATATACAAAATGATTAAGAGAGAAATTAGAGGAAAGAAAAATGCTTCCTCAAGAAAAGCTGTCAGAAGCTTCAAATGAAAAATTGCATTCATTAATACAACAGATTTTTGAAAAACAGTACATAGATCAAGAAACTTTGACCTGTTTGGAAAAAGAAGCATCTGAAAAGGTGCAAAAACATAAACAACAAAACCTAGAGATACTTGAAAAGTATAAAAAAAAAATATGGACATGGGAAAGAAAGAGAGATTTGATATGGTGCAATATTTATGCAAAGGAGAGAGACAAATTAATCAATATAAAGAAGGCAGCCCCAATGATATTTGAAGAGAAATACAGGCAAAGGCATCCAGATATGGAAAATGTCACAATAAAAACAATATCACAAAGATGGACCATAGAAAATAAGATTAGTAAAGTAAAAGTTAAAAAATGGAAGTTAAAGATATAGAGTGCCTGTGAAGTAAAGGATTTGGTGTAGAAGGTCTAACACAGGTTACATCACAGCATGATGGAGTAAGTCCCCAAAGTAAGGAGAAATAGGAAAATCAGGAGAAATCTGAAAAACAAATATAGACATGGGAAAGAAAAAGAGATTTAACATGGTGCAATATTTATGCAAAGGAGAAAGCAAAACTAACCAATACAAAAAGAGCAGTACCAAAGATATTTGAAGAGAAATACAGGCAAAGGAATCCAGATATGGAAAAAAATTTACAATACAAAAAATAAGACAAACAGGAAAAGGAGATTAGTAATGGAGAAGTTAAGGAAATAGAAACTAAGGTTATGGAGTACCTGAAAAGTGAAGGATTCAGTGTAGAAAATTGAATGCAGAAAGTAGCACAATAGGATAGAGCAATGGATATCCAAATTAAGAGGAAACCAGTGGAACAGGAAGCAATTGGTCAGGCGCCTTATCAAGATATTTTGGAGCCTTCCACAGGAAACCAGTATAAACATTCACTTGAAGCTAGACAGCAAGGAAAGGAATAGAAAACTGTGGAAACTCTAATGCAGTCAATGTTGAATGATAGGCCTGTGTGTTCCTATATGACAGAGCAACAGATGGCACAGGAGGAAATTGAAGAGAAGGTGCAATAGGAAGACGCTATAGAACTTTCTATAGAATGCCCACAGGAAATGGAAAACAAGGGACGTGCCTCAGTTTGGAAAAAAATGAGTTAATAGAAGAGTTGCTTGATTTACTAGACATGGGTAGCTATATTAAGATCAATGAGAGAAATAGATCGCAGAAGGTCAATAAAACCCAAAAAGTCAGAAGTCTGATAAAACAATTGAATGCAGTAATTAGGACTATCCATAGAGATCCATGCGATATAACAGAAGTGAACAGGATATATTACTGTGCAGCAAAATTAATAACTGATAAAGTTCTACCACAAGAACACAGGGTAGTGAGTAAAAGGAAGGGGAGAAATCGACTACCATCATGGAGGTATTGAACAGAGAAAACTATAAAGCAATTATGACAAGAAGTGTCACTGTAGAAGACTATAGAAGAGGGAATAGATTAACAAAAATACTAAGAAAGATAGATGTGATAAAAGCAATGCACAGAATTGGAACAGACCAGGATCTGTCATGTACTATCACAAATAAACTAAAAATGTCAGCATAAGTGGAAAACCTTAGAAAATACACACATAAGTATAAAGGAAAAGTACAAAATAAGCAATTTACTGATGACCCAAATAAAAGGTTTATAGACAACTGGGGAACAATTTAAAAGGAATTGAAAGATTGCCAAAAAAAGAGGAAATAGATAAATTTTGGAGAAGTATCTATCAAGATCCTGTGGAACATAACAAAGATGCCAAATGGATAGAAGAAGTAAAAGAAAGAATAAGAAGTTTAAAAGGTACATAATATGAAATGGGATGAAATAGCCAGAGATACTGAAACAAAGTTAAGAAATGCCTCTAATTGGAAAACCTCAGCCCAGCTGTACCTAACTTTTGGTTAAAAGTATTAACATCTTTGCATGAAGGTTTAGCCATGAGTAAAGCAAGAACTATTTATATGTGCACCCTGAACAGGCACAAACCTGGCTAATAGCAGGGAAAACAATGCTCTTACTAAACCTGCAAGCTACCCTAAAAATTATAGACCAGTAATTTGCGTTCCAACAATGTCTAAACTATACATAGGAATTGATGCTGACAGAGTTTAAAGTCATTTAGAAGAAAACTCAATTCTGGCAGTAGAACAAAAGGGCAATAAAAGAAAGTCATATGGAACAAAGGATCGTGGAGAACTGTAAAAAGGGGGAAAATCTAAGTATGGCATGGACTGACTACAATAAAGCATTTGATAGTATCCCACATTCATGCATAAAAGAGTGCTAAAAATGTATAAGATACGCCCTACGATGACTGACTACATTACAGTGACCATGAAACAGTGGCAGACCACTTTGCAATTAAGCCATGATAAAAGACAAATTATTATCCCAGGGATAAAAATTCAAAGGGGGACATTCCAGGGTGACTCTTTGTCACCGCTTCTATTCTGCCTTGCCCTTAATCCATTAAGCTGTCTACTTTAAAGCTTAGGCCACGGCTATAATTTGGCTCCTAGAAAACAACAAGGTATAAAGACTTCTCATCTTCTCTTTGTCGATGATTTATAACTGTATAGCTCATCAAATGAGGAACCGAATGAGCAACTGTAGGTTGTCAAAACGTTTTCAGATGATATAAGAATGTCATCTGAGCATATCAAAACAATCCTGTCTTGGTTTGTGATTTGCTGTGGTGTTGACTGGTAAGAGAAGTTTTATTTATTTTTACTGTTGAAAGAAGGTGCAACTGCGAGCTATAGTGAGCAGAAGCTACTGCACATGTGCGACATAAAGAAATTACAACTTCTGGCTGGCTGGTAGAACTTGTATGGTCAGAACAACTTTATCGTATTTTATTATTTAGTTGGATATTGCTGATATAATTTTTGTCATAGAAGTCGATTTAAGTTGTTTTGAATTCTTTGCTACTGACTTTGTGTAATTTTTTCCCTTTGCAGTATTTTATTCAATTAAAGCTGTATATGGATTTCTTAAATGAGTATGCAATTAACGATTTGCTAATGCACAAGTATCTTGTACAGTGTAATAAATGCTATGCATATTTAAAGGTAACAACTGATAACACTGATGATCTTTTTTCCTCGTGTCAAAAGTTGGATGATTTCCTTACCATTGTTAGAAGCAAATCTTGACTTGATGATGATTGCACATGTGCAATTGGTATGGCTTGGAGAACTGTTGTATCATATATTAATGACTGGACTGATGAATTAAATAATGTTAGGCATAGAACAAATAGAACAGATTTAGGAAATGATGCATCTATTTTCTGCAAAGAACATTCATCTCCTATGAGACATGATGAGGCCCCTGAGAACTATGGAATTGTGGATGCAAGTACTCAGCAATCTGAGGATCCGGTTTGTTTAGAAGGAAACCAAAAAAGAAAGAAAGGAAGAAGTTCTCAAAAAATAAAAAGGAAGAAAAAAAAATTGACTAATGACTGTAATGAAAAGAGAATACATAGTAAAAATGATTCTGCTTTGTTATGTAACACACTGGTGACAGGGAGTGAAGATATCTGTCTATCAAAAACCCCTCAGTCTACAAAAAAAAGCATCCAATGGAAATGGTAGAAAAAAAGAGGCAAGCGGCAGGTGAAAAGGAAGAAATCAAAACTGAACGTGGAAGGATTGAAGAACATTATTGTAAGAAAAAAGAAGAGAAAGATAGAAGTTGACTACATGGCTCAAGCTGTGGATTTACAATGCCAGCTGGATGAGAATTTAATACGCAATGAAAACAGTGGAATTAATAAGAGTAATAGTGATGAAGATCTATCCTTCATAACAATTGATAGAGCAGAAATGACTGTATTAGAAGCTGAAGATTCTTCAGAGATGGTCAGCAAAGATATTATTGTAGTTGGAGATTCAGTTATAAGAGGAACTGATACTTATATTTGCAGAGATGATAATGAACATTGAGTAGTGTTATGCTTGCCAGGAGCAAAAATAGAAGATGCGAAACAAGCCTTGGAACGCCTTAATGTAAGGAAGAATGGATCTGTTTTATTCATGTTGGTACAGATGATGTCACCAACAAAGATTATCTGACTGTTAGTCGGGAACTGACAGCACTCCTAGATAGTATAGCTTGTACTGGTGTTATATGGACATATTTTTCATAAATCACCTGTAGAAAGGATAGTCAGGTCACTGTGAATGAAAAGATTTTTTGGATAAACACCTACACGGAAAACATGTCCTGTTTTAAAAAAATGGAAATGTAGAGCATCCAAGCTTTATTTTGGGCACACGTGTTCAGACAGGATGGTGTGCATTTGTCTAGATCAGGGAAGAGAATTTTTGCAGCAGGTATTTAGCAATATTTGACAAACACTAGCCAGGATTTTTGCCAGGTTAAAATGTAACAGTTCACAGATAGCAACATTTGATACATCTCTGATGGTTGTTAATGCTAGGAGCATTAATAATAAAGTTTTTTATTAGAAAATTTGCTACGTTCCCACAAGATTGATGCTGTTATAGTTTGTGAAACATGGTTAAAAAACAATGACTGGAAACCAGTTCTGTCAGGGTATAAATGTTTTTACTGTAACAGACATTCTAACAAAAATCAGGTGGAGGTGTTATAAGGATTAAAGTTAGCTATGAGACCTGTGATTATTACATGTTCAATGATAACAAGAATACTATAGACTGTGTAACTATGACAATAAAGGCAACCCTGGAACATATAACAATTGTTGGAGTGTACAGACCACCAAAGTCAACTGCAGATGACCTAGAGGAATTCATACATTTCTTACATGAAACACAGGAGGGAAGAATAATATTAGCTGGGGACTTAAATTTACCAGAAACAGACTGGAATGATATTGATTCAACAACGTTGGCAAAGAAATAAATTATTCACAGAGTATATTCAGGAACAACACATGCTTCAGATTGTAAAAAAAAACTACCAGGAGATGGAATATACTAGATATTGTTTGTATTCCCAAAGAAATTACTGTAACTTCAAGTCAAGTTTTACCACCATTGATGTGCAGTGATCATGGGGTCATAAAGGTTAATTTGTTAAACTGAAATCTAAGACAATGCACAGAAGGTTAATTGCAGATTATAGGGAAGCAAAACAGTTACTATATAAAACTAACTGGAGTGAGGTGTTCAGTGGAAAAACTGCAGATAGAATGTGGAAAGTTTTGAAAGAGAAATTGTTTGAGTGCAAAAAGTCAAAAAAATGTTTAACATCAGGATCTAGGCATGCAACATCTGGGGGGTATATTTTCATAAGAACAAGATACCTGATTAAGGTGAGAGCCAAAAAATATAAAAAATGGAAGAGCGGTCAAACTACAACTTTGAAAACTGAAATAAACAAGCTGAACAAACAGATTAAAAATAGTGTTAGACAAGATCAAGAAAATTTTGAAGAAAATTTATATAAAGATATTGAGCATAATAGGAAACCTTTTTATAGATACATAAGATGTGGAAGGAGTAAAGATACACAAATTGATAAACTGTGTGCAGATTCTAAAATTTATTCTCAGACACAACAGATTATAAATATATTTACAAAATCTTATGCAAAACAGTTTGCCTCCACAAAAGAGGTGGTAAGTTGTCTTAGCGACATCCAGGTAACCCCAGATACTAGAATCAAATTAGATTATATTGAAAAAGAACTGTGTAAACTGGATCCAAACAAAGTGCAGGGAGGAGACGGAATAAGTAACAATGACCTGAGAAAACTTAAACAAGAACTTACACTGCCATTACATCTGTTATTCACTAGGTTATATAAATATGGGGAGATTCCTCAAGATTGGAGACATGCACTTATTAAACTTGTCTTTAAGGGAAAGGGGAGTAGGACAAACCCAGAGTCATATAGACCCTTAAGTCTACTTCCATGTTGTGGAAAAATAATGGAGAAGGTAATACTGGATAAGTTATTGTCAGAACTGGATAGGTTGCGACTTGAAACCATATATCAGCATGCATATGTTGAAAATAGATGTATTACCACCTGTAACATGATGTTCTATAACAATATAATAACAGCTATGAATGCAAAATTGTGCTGTGATGTGATTTATATAGATTTAACTTCAGCATTTGACAGGGTCATACACAAAACACTGATTAATAAATTAGTATAACTAGGTATTGATGTACTGTTGATAAGATGGATAGCTGCATGGCTTACAAATAGGACATGGCAAGTATCACACACCAACTGGACAGGTGAAATCCTTGGTTGCAGTCAAGGTGTCCCATAGGGCTCTGTACCAGGCCCTTACATGTTTAGATTGTATCTGTCAGACTTTATTTTTTCATCTGAGGTGTTCTACAGTCTATATGCTAATGACCTGAAATTGGGTAAACTGATTACAAGTGTTACAGATAAGGCATGTCTACTTTCATGTTGTGGAAAATGGAAAAAAAATGACTAAATTGACCATTTGGGAACAGGAGAATAATATGTTGGTAAATACACAAAAAAACTGTGCATATGAGATTTGGGAGACATAAACTGTAAGGTGAATATTTAATACGGCACACAGTGATTGAAACTGTAGACTCATTTAAGGACCTGGGTATATGGGTAGATTCAGCTATGAGTTTTTTTAATCATATCAACCATTTGGTTAATGATAGTTATAGAACTATAGGTTGTGTAAAAAGATTTATAAAGTCTAGGAAATCAAACATAATGAAGTCATTGTTTGTTAGTTACATTAGACCCAAACTTGAGTATGGAATAACAATATGGAAACCCTATAGGAAAACAAGCATGAATAAATTGGAAAGAGCACAGCAGAAATATACTAAGGGCATCCATGGATGTGAAAATCTAAGTTATTATGAAAGACTAAAATATCTGAACTTAATCAGTGCCTCTTACAGATATTTAAGAGGAGATCTTATTCAGGTATATAGGGCATTTAGGGACAACTACCTCTGGGAATGGTTGGGGTTATCAAAAAGTACTAGAGAATCATCAGATACCCTGTGTAGAAGATTCTATATGAGTGAGAAGTGTACTAATTGGGTTCTCTGACAGAGGAACTGATGCTTGGAACAGACTAACAAATTACATTATAGCAAGTACTAGTTTAGATATTTTTAAGAACAGCCTGGACATTTATTATGGGAACATGTGTTTTGACATATTGGCAAGCTAGAAGGGCTTTAATGCCCGTGCTTGAAACATTTATATGTATGTATGCATGTATGTATGTATGTATTTGGTCTTGATAAATGTGCAAAAACAACTTTAAAGCAGAAACATGCAACACCAGGAAAATATCAATTTTGGACAAGAATGTGATATAAAAGAACTTGAGAAAGAAAGAGTGTATATATATTTGGGAACTGATGAAGGATCAACAATAAAACACGAACAATTGTGAATAAAACTTAGTAAGGAATACTTCAGAAGACGTACATTAATCCTGAAAACACCACTGACATCTAGGAACAAAATCCAAGCTATAAACCGATTTGCTGTTCCTGTCCTAACTTACAGTTTTGGAGTGATTGACTGGCCCCAAAATGTGTTGGATAGATTAAATTGGAAAACAAGAAGGATGCTTCATGCTCACCAAATGATTTTTAAAAATCATTGCATACTTTATTATTTTTTTATTTTATTTTTATTTTACATTTGTTGACCGGGTTAGTCCCAACTGATACATACATACATTTAGTGGAGACCCGGGAGAAAAGCTCCAAAGCACAGAGGTACACAAAAAATATAAAAAATAAAAAAAAGTATATGACATAAGGAAATTGAGGACACAGGCACAAAAAAAATACAAAAATATAACAGTAGGTAAAAAAAAAAAAAAAGTTAGTGATAGTAAGTTAAAAAAGAGGAGTAATAGGGGCTTAGTGATAACTTAAAGGTTAAGGGATGGATGATGGAGGGGGGCAAGGTTGAGTTGGGAGCTTGAGCTATTAGTCTAGATTAGGAGCATGACATAGCCATTGAGATTTAATAGAGTTAGGGTTGAATTTTGCATTTGAATTGAGAGAGAGGGGTATTATAAGGTAGGTTGGGAGGAGAGGCATTATATTTTTTTACAATGGAATTCATGACATGCACCACCGATGTTGGCAATTTCTAGCCATCCCAGTGTTTTTTTATTTAGGGCAGTGATGGTAGGGGTAGGGTAGTCCGTAATGGCTACAGCTATATTGGTTATAGGTAGTTTAGTTTATTAAGCAGAAGAATAGGAAGGATGGGAGAATATGGAGGAGGAGGGAGGTGGGTGGGTAGGAGGTGTAGGTAGGTTTGGTTTTAAAAATGTCTTTTGGTTTTATATTTTTTTTATTTTTAAGTTTTATGTTTTTAGGTGAGTTTCTAGTTTTTAATGGCAATAAGGGTCAGGTCATGGATCTTGTCACCAAAGTAGTTTAGTGTGGTTTTGTGATGAGTGTTTGGGTGACAGGATAAAGGGACAATGAGGGGAATGGGAGGGAAGGGGGGTTGATGTGGAGGTATAGAGGGAGGGGGAAAAGAAGAGGGAGGGGTGGGGTTGGATGGGATAGGATTTTTTTTAGAGGAGTTAATTTTTTTTAGTTAGAAAAAAAGTTTTTTTTTGTGACTTGAGAGTGGTGAGAGAAGTTTGTCGAGAAGAAAGGAGAGTCGCCCGAGAGATAAGAGTGGAGGTGGAGAGTTGTTGAGGAGTTGGTAAGGGATTAATGGATACAGGTTGAAAAGAGGGAAGAAGAAGGAGGAGATGAATCGGAACAGATTCGTGGGGAGTAGGTCTGAAATCCTTGTAGGTCACTGCTCTGCCTTGCCAGCATCTGTTAGTGTTTTCTATGGTAAACCAATTTATGGTAAGTTTGCAATAGTTTATTTAAGATTAAAAGTTTCCAAATGTAAGGGAGTTATGGGTCAGTGACTATATCATAGATTTTTCAGGTTTAGTTAGAGCGAGGCTTCTTTTTTAGTTTGTTATTCGTTGTTAAATGAACTATCAACAAAGGAGAGGAGAGCCGTTGTTGTGGTGGGGGGGTTAGGGGCGATGTGGTGGGAGGGAGTGGGTTTTGGAGTTGCAGGGGGAGCTGCTGTTGTTGTGAATGCAGGTTCCTTAGGGTTAGATGTTGGGGGAATATGTTGTCTATGAGGTGTTGTGTTGTGGCAGTGAGGGTTTGTGTGAGAGAATGATAAACGGATATTGTGGAGATGAGATGGGGAATGCTTTTTTCAGCAGCAATTCATATGAGATTTTGATATTGGGGGTAGGCTATGGCATCAGAAGCTATTTGTAAGTATTTGGTTGAAGTTTAAGTCAGACCAGGGGGGTTGGTTGTTAGTTTTTTTTTGAAATAAGTACGGTGGTAGAGGTATTAAATGTTTAAGCAGTAGGAGAGTTTGAGTGGGGGGTTTGAGTGGGGTGGGGGACTGAGAGGGGTGGGAGTGGGAGGTCTAGGTTCTAGTAAAAGTCTCAGGGCCTAAAGGAATTCAAAGGTGTGAGCTTTGGGGTGGATTAGTGACCCTGGATGAATCTGGTGGTTGAGTTCTGGTGGAATTTGTGGGAGGATTTTTTGATTTGATAGTTGTGATATTTTTGATATTGTTTTGAGGTTTGTCTAACTTTAGCTTTGTTTGAGTTTTGTTTTTGATAGTGTTTGCAGTTAATCTCTAGGCAGTAGAAGTGAGAAATCTTGTTGATCTAGAGGTGAGTTCTTGGTTTGGGTTTTATTGATCACTGGTTAGTAGGAGTTTTAGTTAGCCTTTTTAATGTTCTAAGGCCAAGTTGCTAGCTAGGATGGTAAAATTTACGCTTGAATAGTTATATGAGCAGGCTGCCTGAAGGATAGAGTTCTTATAGGATGACAGGTTCTTAGTTGGAGGTCAGAAAGGATAGATCAGGACACAAAACGGGAGGTCAGCAAGGAATTGATCAGTGTCAAGGTTTTTTGTTTGCAGTACAATCATTGATATAAGTTTGTAGTTGTGCATTTGTTTTAATAATAAAAGTGATAAGGTAGGTTTAATGTCGTTTTAGGAGTAGTGAGGGTGCATATGATGTGCTCCTGGTTTTGTATGATAATTATTCTAGTGAGGGAATGAATTGGTTGTTTCCATGATAGGATGGATGTTGAGGATTGTGTTGTCTAGAGTGGAAGAAAGATGTTGGGATTTCCTAAAAAACAAATAATAGATGGGAAGTATGTTAACATCTCCTAAGTTAATTCAAGTCCTCGAGTTGTGTCCTGAGGGAGATATGGATATATGTTAAGGAAAGCTTCCCTGTTGCCTGCTGGGTGGATACATATGACTAGTTATGACTGGTTTTTGGTTGTTTAGATTAGCTTTGATTATGTTTAGAGAGTGGTGAAATGACTTCCATTGTTGTTTATGGCTTAATGTCCTGAAGGAGTTATGTACACATGATGACTATGGAGCATTAGTTTTGGGTTTGAGCCAAGTTTTAAGATTTCTGAGAGCAAGGAGGATGTTCCTCCCATATGCAGTGGTTTGTCATGAAGTTTCTGTTCCTTGAGACAAGTATGTAGTTGCCTGTAGAGTTTAGAGCCTAGGTTTGAGTAATTGGTTTCACTGCTGTAAGGGGATGGGTAGGGTGGATTGCAAGGGTCTTTTGTAAGTCATTTTTTTTAAATAATCCATGTTAGTGGAGGGAATTGGGGTGGTGGATGGGTACATCTATGCTACTGGGTGCCAGAGGGTAGGATTTTTTTGTTGGTTTTTAGGCTCTAAATGAACAGCAGGTTTAAAAATACTGTTTTTATGATTTTTCAATAAGTAAGTTCTTTTTTAGGTAGGGTGGTGATAAAAAACCGTTTAGGCTGGTGTGCTTACCTTGGGCAACTACAGGCAACTTTTAGGTGTTTTTTTGATTTAGTCTTTTTTTAGTGTTTTTTAGTGCATTTTGGAGTGGGAGTGTCTCTCTGGTTGGGATGGGAATGGAGTGGTGGTATTTAAGCTTGGGGGCTGGGCTTACAAAGACTTGTTTTTTTGATTTTTGGACGTCTTTTAGTCTTTAGTTTTTTAGTGCATTCGCACTTGGGGTGTGCTCTGCTCGGCGGTGATGATCCCGGTGGTCGGGTGGTATTTAAGCTTGGGGCCGCTGCCTGAAATGTAAACTGTGCCAGCTGAAACATTCTCCAACCTCCTCTCGAACCATCACCTAACACAACTTTAGACGTTTCAGAGACTAACTGCCTTCAAAGCAGAAAGATTAAATAGCAAGTAAATAAAAATTAATCATAAAACTTACTCAAAAATAAATTAGGCACACCTAATAATTTAAAATCCTTAAGTCAACTCAACTGTACTGCAAACAAATAAAAAAAATAAATTTAATTTTAGTAAAAATTTACTAAAAAAATACATCAGCAAGATTATATATTCCCCATTCCAAAGGAGGGATGGGCCTCCTTGAAATTGAGACTCTACACATATCTGCTGACTTCAGAAGACCCAAACATAGTGAAAGTTTTGAAACATGAGGAGAATAAATCTAAGATGACTTCTCTGCTTAATCTAGCAGAAGCATATCGGCATCAAGCAGGAATGGAAATCAAACCAGAAGTAGATAAAAATTAGGCAGCAACTCAATGTGCCAAAAAACAAAAGAAATAATATAATGCGAAGGACCAGATGAGAAGGCAAGAAATGTGGAAAATGCATAAATATAGTTGCAAGTATAGAAAACTTCTGGAAGAACATTGTGTTGATCAGGAATGAACACAGCAATGGTTAAGGAGAGTCGAATTCAAACCAAGAGATGAAAGGTTAGCATTGGCAGCCCAAGATAGTAGGCTGCATACAAAATGGTTTACAAAGTCTATTAAACATGTGGGAGAAACAGACAAATGTAGATTTTGTAAAACCAAAGTAGAAACAGTTGCACACCTCATTGCTGGTTGCGACATACTAATGGCAGAAGGACTGTATACTGAAAGGCATAATAATGTGGCAAGACTGTTGCACTGGGAATTGTGCAAACATTATGGTATTGAAGTGGGTGAAGAACAATGGAAACATGAACCACAAAGCATCACAGAAAATGAAGAAGTCTGCATCACATGGGGTCATCTATTACCAACAGTTCAAAAGACAGATACTAGAAAACCAGATATAATGGTCCAAGAAAAGAAGACAAAAGTAGCATTGATTATTGAAATTGCCACACCCAGTGGCTACAGTGTCTTGCCTACAGAGAGACACAAAGCCATAAAATATCAGGATTTGCAGGCAGAAATGAGAGCAATGTGGAAGAAAGATACCCAGATAGTTCCAATGATAGTAGTAGCAACGGGTCTTAAAAAAAAGATTCTACAATTGTATTTAGATATATTACCAATACATGTAACTCCATACAAATTGAAGAAGTCATTACTGGACACATTGCGGGTGCTGCTAAGAGCACTACTGACTAACATCTAAGACTGAAACAATACTAATTTCATGAACTTTAATTGTATTTTGACTTAGGAATGGGGACCATTCCCATCATGGTATTAGAAACCCAAAAGATTTGGAGAAATTAAAAAAATATTCATAAAATAACAGAAAGTTTTCTAAGAACTAAGCCAACACAAAAATGGAGAAAGGAGATTCTGCTGATAGGAATGACTGCAATTAGGGGTACAGAGAGTAGGCAAGATGGGTCTGGAATTTACTGGAGAAAACTGACAAGGGAACGAAAGTGTTGGGAGCAGATAACTAGAGAGGGAAAGATAATACAATGGGAAGAGACCAAGAAGACATTTGGACTGCAAGTTAGGGATTGCCTTCCCTATCAAGGATTGATATCAAAGTATAGACAAACACAAAGAAATATGAGAATCCTAAATGAATGACCTGCTCTGACAGAGTTTTTACTTTAATCAAGAACAGACACTGCTATTAAAAAGGGATAATTAGTACAGCATATAAAATATTGGATGATAACTATAAGAATCAATCAAGCGAGGTTAGAAAAGATTGGGAAGAGAGACTGGATAAGCAATTTACAAGGAAACTTGGGATGACATGTATATGGCTCTCAAATATGCAACAAAGTCTAGAAGTGAAAGTATTTGCATAGGTATTTTTATACTCCAAGCTGACTCCAAAGAAGTTTTCTTCCGGTGGATGGCAAATGTTGGAGATGTGCTGGGGAAGAAAGAGTTAACGGGGAATACATGCTTTGGCATTGTAATGACTTGACAGATTTAACAATTCCCTACAGAGTGCTCTATCAGAAATATTGGCTGAGCAAATAGGTGCAACTAAGAAAATTATTATTATTGGAAATTTGAAATTAAAGTCTAAACCAACTGCATTTGAAGTAGTGAATATTGTAACAGAGAAAAATAATTGGAAGTGGGATCTTTAGGAAAGGGTAGGAGCAAATTACATAGAAACAATTGAAATTTTGGGAATAATATATGCAAGCTAATGTTTTGGAGGAGGAGTGAGGTTTAATGCAAGACAGGAATTGAGCAATTTATCTAATATTGGACTGATTATTATTTTTTATTTATTTATTTTACATTTGTTGACCAGAAGTGTCCGACTGGGCACAAGCCCTATTTCAGCAGAGGCCTGGGGAGTAAAGTTCCAAGATGTACATAAAACGTATTACATTAGCAAATGAGACATTCAACATTGGAATAAACAAGAAATATTAAGAGGCTACAATTATCAATGCAGTAATTATCAGCTTCAACTAAAGTCATACAGGACTGAGTAAAAATAATAGCATGAGAAGTAAGTAGTAGTGGTTTGTTAATCTGCAGTTCTAAGGGCAGCAACAATAGCTTAGTTGTAGGAGTTTACTGGATAGAGAGGAAATAAGTTGTTCATGCTATGTATAGGTTTATTGGTACTAAGTAGGTTGATTATAGTCAGGAAGAGTGTGAACAGTAGCAAGCCCAGTGTTTCTTAAAGTAGTCTTTGGTGGCCAGCTTAAATTGTTTGGGGTGTGTAAGGTTCCTACTTTCTAGTGGCAAGTTTGTTCCATGCAATGGATGGATGATAGCTATATAAGCTACAGTATGTGTTACATTTTGGTTTGTGAACCTTTAATATGTCTTGGGTTGCACTTCAGAGATGTCTCACAGGTGTGTAATGGGAGATAAGAGATGATATAGCTGGGCAGAAAGATGGTTGATATAGAATGGAGTGTATAATTTGGAGCTGGAATTGGAGTAGCTGATGAGGTAGTTGGAGCCAGTTCAGGTATGTTAGAGAGAGACAGTGGTGAGATTTATAAGTTTGTTGAGCTGCGAATCTGGCTATCTTGTGATAGGTTGATCCTAGTTTGGTAAGAAGAGAGTTCAGATTTGTGAGTATTTTAGAACAGTAAGTTAGACAAGGTAGAAGGTAGACATGAGTTAGAGTACATCTGGCTTCAGCAGTGAGGAACTTGTTATTCCTATACAGGAGTCCTAGCTTCTGATGGGTTTTTCTGATGCAATTGTTAATGTGTAGGTCAAATTTTAGTAGATAATCAGTGGTGATGCCAAATAGTTTTGTGCTAGAATCAACTTCTATTGGAGTATTGCTAGATGATGTTATGGAAAAGGAAGATTTGATGTAGTTAACAGATTTTGGAAGAAAGAGTAGCAATTTTGTTTTTTAGGTGTGAGGATAAGCTGATAGTTTTTGGGCCAAGTCTCAACTGAGTTGAAGGATGTCAGGGTTGTTGATAGAAGTTATGAGGGAGAGTTAGCAATAGTAGTGACTATAGAGTCATCTGCATATTGGACAATGATAGACTGAGGACAAGAGGAGTAAAGTGAGTTGGTGAAGATATTAAAGAGTAGGGGTCCAAGAATGGATCCTTGGGAGGCACCTGTTTTTACTTGAAGGGAGAAGATAGTACAGAGTCCCATTTGACTGACTGATACCTGTTGGTGAGATAACTGGAGAACCATGCCACTGTGTCAGGAGAGAAATTAAGGTCTGTGCGTTTGTTAAGCAGCAAAGGGTCTGAGACAGTTTCAAAAGCCTTAGAAAGGTCAAGGAATAGGCAAGATACAAGTTTATGATCATCTTTAGCAAGAGTAATAGTGGTGAGAAAGGATAACAGAGCCATGCTGAGTAGGGGTGAGCAGATTTTCATGTATGAGATAATGCATTCCTTGTTTGTGTATGCACTGAGAGGATAGCGATAGGTCTAAAGTTAGATATGTCTGTGGAGTTACCTCCTTTCTGAATAGGAAGAGTGTAGAACTGTTTCCAGATAGTTGTAACTTTCGATTCAGAGACAGAGTGATTTATAAGAATAGATACAGGCACAGTAAGGGAGTGAGCTGCAGTCTGGAGAAAGTAAGAAGGGACATGATCTGCTGATACAAAGCATGGTTTGAGTTTGGAAGTAGAGTTTTGATATAGTTTGTGTGAACGGATTTGAGGGAGAAGGAGTTTTCTGAGTTAGCAGTTAAGGGGTGTCAAAGGAAAAAACTTCAAAGACCAATACACGTAAGGTTCAGTTAAGGCACTTTAATTTACTTGCAGCAAGGAGACAAAAACATGCAAATACAAGGATTTGTTTAACTACTAACAGGAAGTATGTTCATTCTTATACTATTTTACAAGACATGGCCTTCTAAGCTGATGTAATCAAACACAACTTTTAGCATTGTTCTACAGCAGATGTTACTTCAGATTTTCTGCTGACATGACTAGATTTGTGAGAAACTTTTCAGAAAAACAACCTGGCCTTGGTGACTATTAATCCGTTTACAAGCATCTATTGTACTGTGTTACTTTTCAAGGTACTTTTCTAATACAGATACAAGCAAATGCTGATTGCAGTTCATATTTTCAAACAGGCTTTGTACTAATTATCTGTAATGTCTACAGCTGTGTATTTTCTCATGGCACAGCGGAACTTCTTGTCTAAGTTTCATACAAGTAGTATTGTTCTATTCATTATTTTCCTAACGCAAGCAGAAAATCACCTGCTTCTCAGTAAATTTCCAAGGCACAGGCAAGATTTTAGCTAACAGTACAAGGTCAGAAAGCAATTGCAGTTTGTACAGATTTATGCAGTATGAAATAGAATAAATGTGTTAACCCTTTTCAAGCTTCTAAATGCACTAAGCATATTGCTAATACACACATTAATACATAATTTTCTAACATTTCCCCCCTATTAATACTTTTATTCTACTTTCAAAATAAGCATAAACAGCTTGTTTTCTTCTCATAACCTCTTCCACTCAGGGTTTGCAGATAAGAGAGTCATTCAGTTTAAACTTATGAAAGCATTTTAGTCTTTTAACAGTTCTTCAAACTCAGTACTTTGATATAAGGTTTCAGAAACTGACATGTCTATAAGGTCTTTAATTAATCTTTTCATGCAGGGGATACCACAACAAACACATACTCCCATTAGGAGCATATCTACACAAATGGCAATCAGGATGTTCATTAGGATGGTACCCCACCCCCCAAACCATTTCTGGAAAAAGTCCATCAGTGGGTTTGGGCCTGGTTTGGTCATGGCCGACACGTGCTGAATTACCTCAAGATGATTGCATATCTCGTGTTTATGGTCAGGAATATACTAACAGCATTCTTCTTGGATTAAAGCACACGTACCACCTCTCGCCGCTAGGGTGAGGTCAAGAGCCATGCGGTTTTGGAGCACTACAGTTCTCATAGCATTCAGTTCATGAGTCACCAATTCAAGAGCAGAAAAAGTTGCGTTGCTCATTACTTTGAGAAGTTTTGACAGTTTTCTCAGCTCCTAGATCGACTTCACTGCTCCATATGCTGGAGATATGCCTGCCCATGATATAACGCTATCACTCAAGTCCATGTGTGTCAGTCCTTTGCCTAGAGAGTGAAGGTCTTCCAACATGCATCGATTTGTCCCACTGGATTTACAGGTTTCTTGATGATTTCTCGGACATTTTGAATTTTCCCATGAGGCAAAATTGCAGTGTGTTGTATGGCCAGAACCAGGTAACCCAAAAAATAACTGCCGGACCAATTCTCAGGTAACCATTTGTATGCCTTTCTGCCACACACAAAATAACAGTCCTCTACTTTAGTAGTAACCTTGCTATGAATATACACTCACCCTGCATGAAACATTTTCTATAAGTTATAGACAGCTGTTTATAAAGAACAGAATTATGTTTTACTTCAAGTGTTTTGTGCATCAATCCAAGAAATGAATCATAGTTTGTATTACACTAAAGATCTACTTTGTTACCTTTAGTGTAACATCTATAAGGAACAGTCACATTGCAATTGCTCCAACCCACCTGAACAGTATCATTTTTATAAAAACACACAGTTCCTTTTTGTGGAACAGACAAGTGCAATGCTATTTTATCTTGTGCTGTAATGGTTGAGGTATCATAAATCAAGTTCTACCAGGTCACATTGACCCCTAGGGGGACTGTAGTCATTAATAATCCCCCGTATGCTGTCGGCAAAGCTGTGCAAATCCAGCAATTCGAAACATTGAAAGTCACAGCATACACATATTTAATTGCCTGGTAAGTGTTAAAGTTTGGATGCCAGTTTATGAGTAACGTTTCACGCTTATTCAGTTCAGTCTGCGTGGCTGGGAAAAGAAAAGGCCACAACAAAAAGATTATTGTCACTAATACAGTTAACAGGATGATTATGCAATACTTCTGAGGAAAGGGTTGTTCTGCATTCCTGTTTCTTCTGGACTCTATCATTTTTGCTCTTGGCACGTAACAAGATTTTTGTCCAGTTCAAAGTTTTTAACTAATTTACAGTGCGTCAAGTGGATCCAAGAGGGATGCTCCACAATTTTGACTGCTGTGGGTGTTGACAAAAGCACGTGATATGGACCTTCACACTTCGGAGATGCCCAATTTTTCTTCTTAACTATCTTCAGCCAGATCCACGCTCCAGGGGGCACTGCCACTTCTGACGGTCTGGTTCGTTCTTTATCTGAAACAGAATTTAACTGCAACAAATGTTTAGAATTTAACAAATTACGCATATACTCTGCTAATGTACAGTCAGCTTCCTAGTCTGCGGGCATGAGAGATTTCCACTGAGGTATATAGTAAACCCTTCCAAAGAGCTTTTCAAAAGGAGTCAATCCTTTTGCATTTGGAACAGTTCTCATGCTCAACAGTGCCAGAGGCAGACAGTACACCCAGTTTCTCTGCATTTCTGTCATTAATTTTCTTAGCTTACTCTTTAAAATCCCATTATGCCTCTCTACTAGCCCAGCTGATTGCGGGAGATAAGCACAATGATTCTTTAGAGAAATACAAAAATGTTTATTTAACTGCTGTTTGGTCTGATTCATGAAGTGTGTGCTGTTGTCACTGTAGATCCTTTCCTGAATGCCGAATTTAGGGATGATTTCTTTAACAAGAACTTTGGCCACAGTCACAGCGTCTGGATTTTTAGTCGGAAAAGGCTTCCACCCATCCGGAAAACATATCTACAATGACAAGACAATACTTCTTATTTTCACATTTGTTGAACTCTATGAAATCCATACAAATAGTATGAAATGGATATGGTGGTGCAGGGAAACTCCCTTGCTTGGGCTTTAATGCCCCTTGTGCATGATGTTTATTACAGATGTGGCATAACAAGCAAAATTTTTTTAGAGTAGTTTGTAAATCCATACGTCGTGAACACTTGGTTTACCAGCTGTACCATCCCCCCTGTTGAGACATGGCACTGCCCATGGCTCAACAAAGCTGCATATCTAAACAAATTAGACAGCAATATCGGTTTCCCTTCTTTAGAGATGTACAGCCCCTATTCGAGAATTGCTCCTCGTTTTACACATCTTTGTTTTTCAGTTTGCGTAGTAAGTGTTTGCATTGTCTTTAACATTTCTAAGTCTAAAATCTCAGAGAGTTGTAGCTCCTCATTCAAAATAAATATTCTGAAGCTGCCTGCTTTGCAGCTGTATCAGCTCTCACATTACCTTTTGAAATCCTGTCCTGTTGCTTGGTATGAGCTGTGCATTTACAAATAGCTACTTTCTGAGGTAACTGAATAGATTCAAAAATATCTAAAATAAACTGTGCATGATTGATTGGTTTGTCAGTAGATGTTATCATTCCTCGATTTTTCCACTGTTGCGCAAAAACATGTACAGTAGATAAAGCATACTGGCTGTCGGTAAAAATGTTCACACATTTATCCTTTGCTAAGGTACATGCCCGTGTCAAGGCAATCATTTCTGCTGCCTGTGCAGATAAACTATGTGGTAAAGATTTTGCTTCTATAATGCCTGTGTCAGAAACTACTGCATATCCTACTAGGTTCTGTCCTGCAGGACCCCTTTTGCATGAGCCGTCCACGTAGTATGTCACCTTGGCATCATCCAAGGGAACATCCGTAAGATCTTTTCTAGGCAGTGTCTTTTGCTCAATCACCTGCAGGCAGCTGTGTGTTGTGCCATCTGCAGGTGTTGGGAGCAAGGTAGAAGGGTTCAAAGTCGTACATCATTTAATTGTCATATGAGGTTGGCTCAACAATATAGTCATACAGGAAAGATGCCTAACAGGGGAAAGATATGCTACCTTTTCTTGTAGTAAAATAATCGTGACTGCATGAGGCACTCTCAATGTGAGAGGGTGGAACAACACTACTGAGGCCGAAGCCCGTACTGCCATTGCAGCTGCAACTACTGCTTGTACACAGTGAGGTAAAGACCATGCCACTGGGTCCAGTTGTGGTGAATAATAAGCAATAGGGCATTGCTTGTTCCCATGCTGCTGTGTTAACACTGATGTCATATAACCTTGCTTACAATCTACACTTTGGAAAAAATGTTTATGATAGTTTGGCAATCCCAAAATTAATGAGGACGCTATTAACTGTTTCAGTTTGCAGAAAGCAGATTCTGCTTCTGGTGTCTATTGTAACAAATCCTGTGCTGCCATAGGCTTTTTATAAATCAAGTTAGTCAACGGTGCAGATTCCAAGGCATAGTTTGGAATCCAACTCTGACAAAAATTAGTCCTACCCAGGAAAGACATAATTTCCTTCTTGGTAGTGGGTTTTGGTGCTTGCAAAATTGCTATTTTTCTGTCCTCATCTAATGTCCTACCTTCCTTGGATATTACATATCCTAAGTATTTAACTTGTTTTTTCCAAATCTGCAGTTTATATTTGTTTACTTTATGTCCTTCAGTGTCTACAAATTGTAATAGCGCTATAGTATCTTCTTTACAATCTTGCTGGGTGGGGGACGCCAGCAGGATATCGTCAACATAAAGCAAAATCTGACTACCTTTTGGTGGGGTAAATCCCGCCAAGTTGCTTGCCATTTCTTGTGAGAATATTGTTGGACTTTCACAATACCCCTGTGGTAGTCGTGTATATGTATACCTTTTCCCCTGAAATGTGAATGCAAACCAATGCTGGCTGTCAGGGTGTATCGGTATTGAAAAGAATGCATTGCTGATATCTACAACAGAAAAATATTTCTGTTGAGGTTTTAAATCATTCAACAGGGTGTGTGGGTCTGGTACCATAGGTGCCCTTGGTATTACTGCGTCATTTACAGCTTGCAAATCTTGGACCATACGCCACTCTCCATTCGCTTTCTTAACAGGAAATAAGGGTGTGTTTCATGGTGACCCAGGAGATTCCACCAGCACCCTTTCCTTAAGTAAAGCTGCTATAATAGGTTTGATTCCTATCTCTGCATCTTTTCTTAAGGGATACTGTCTCTTTTGTGGTCTAAATGCTGACTTTGATGTAATAGTTACTGGTCCTGCTGTACGAATAAGTCCTACATCTGATTTTCCTGTTGACCAGAGATTTTCTGGTATATTCTGTAAGGCATTCTCTTCCTCCTTCAATAGGAGTGCTAATCAGCTGTCCTTGCTAGACTGCAAGTGTACAGCTGGGTGGGTCTGAGTTATCCAATTCAGCTTCTGCATTTGTATTCCCTGTTCTGACAGTTCTAACTCTGTCTGTTTTTCCCATCTCGTGACTTTTTCTCCTAAGTCTACCCATTTTACATTCTTGACCTTAGTTAAGCTAACATGTGGTAATCGATTAGATTTATAGAGTGCAAAGAACTCCTGGGGCAATGAACAGCTGACTACACTGTTCCCTTCTGTGTCCCAGTACAGATTACGTAATACCAATCTGTTTGCACGATTTCTAAACAATTCTTGCTCATATACCTTATCAGGTCCTGGTGTATTACAATAATACAGAGTACGGTGCAACAAATGCTGTTTATCAATGTCAAGGGAGGGGAACTTGCTGATGGCTACGTTCATCAACTCTTTGGTCACCACCCCTGGACCAGTGGTAACCAAGTCCTGGCTGTACCAATAAAACACTGCAAAGGTATCAATTTGTCGTTGTGCTTCCATACCCTGCATAGTCAGAACTACTGCTATACCAAATAACTGCATAAGGTCTCTGCCCAAGAGGTTTACTGGGCATTTTGCAGATACAACAATTTTGCTTTTCTGGGTCAATCCTGAAACAAGATCAGTTATCACAATGTTATGGGAGAGGGGCTCCTGATACAGCTGTCCATTAGCTGCTTTCACTAATATGGAATCAGGTGACTCTGAATTCTCTGGCAGTTTGGAGGGATGCACCAGGGTCCGTGATGCCCCTGAGTCACACAAGAATCTGACTTCCCTCCCTTCTACCAGAAGTGTAACTTCTGGTTTCGTGTCTGCTAAATAGAGCTCTAAGCTCAATAAAGCCAAATCCAATATTTCATTTTCTTCACTATCCATGACTTCTTGCACTTCCTCTATTTCTTCTGTCACATTCTCTACTCCCTCTGTCACATTCTCATTTGTCCCTTCTCTGCTATCCCCTTCTAGTGATTCCTGACTATCATATAGTCAGTCCTCACCCTCCTTATCCTCCGTGGTTGCCTTCTTGTTTTTCTTGCAATCCCTTGCCAAGTGTCCTTTCTTACCGCATTTAAAACATTCACCCCTTTTCTTTCGCCCTTCAAAGTCCTCTGATCATTGATCAGATTGTTTGTTTCCCTAGGCATTTCTCTTGCCCTTTTTCCCAGACTGTACTACATATACTTCTGCTCCATCTTCTACAGAAAATACTTGGGCTTTCTTTTTCTTTTTGCTATTAAAATGCCTTTCGGCATGCCTAGCATATTCAAGCAATGACTGTAACCTGCTTGTACGATGATCTACCATGTGTTTTGTAATAAAACTGCTTATAGGTGCAATACTGCCTTTCAAAAATGTATTCTTTAACTGCTGCTCATATGGGGAATTGTGTGTCTGATCTTCAGGAACCTGCATTCCACAATGGTTATTAAAACATTCTAATAGTCTGGCATAATATTGGTCAACAGTTTCAGCTTCCTGTTGGATGCATTGATTAATGCAAGTCCAGTCTGCCCTAGGCTTCCATTTCTCAGAGATTCAGTCTTAAAGATCTTTCACTCTGTTGTCTAACTCTGTGCTGCTATGTGGGAGGGGCCTAAGCACAATGTCACAGGGATTCCACTCGCCACTAATCATGTGCCAATCTGGTCCCACAATTTGTCTGACTACTTTTTCTACCTCTTCTCCATTTAAATTATAACTCAGCCTCATTCCTTGCAAATCTTCTAAGAACTTTCTAAAATTAACTTTTGGATGGGGAATTCCCTCAGTGGCTTTCCGGATATCTTCCGGAGTCCAGGGTCTATACACTAGAATAGTTGGGTCCTGACCTTCTTGCCCTGCCTGAGGATTAGGCACTTCTTTAAGTGGGCATATTTCTTCTTCACTCATAAATCGTGAATTTCTACTCATTTGATATAACTCAACGTCCCCTTTTGAGTTTCCTGCCAGTGTTCGAGACCTGGTCTCGACGGGATCTCTAACAAACGGTTTCGCTTTTGTAGTGTCTGTACTCGCAGTGACAGTAGGATATCGCATGGGTGGACTAATTTGTTCACTTGCCTCATATTCTGGTAAGGGAGGTAGAGGGGTTGATGCTATTACTAAGTTATTGTCCTCCTTATCTAAAAACATTGCTTTTGATTTATTACTCTTTTGTTCCCTTTGGTTTACTTCCTCAATCCACCTGTGTGCCTGAGGAATTCCTAATTGACGTTGCTTTTTTACCCAATCTCTAGAATCAGTTTTAAGCTGTTTGACAAGTTTGACAAGTGAGGATTTTTCTAGTTTACCATCAAATTCATACTTATTAACCCATTTTGAGTAGTATTTAATATTATCAGCACGCTGTGACTGCATGTATTTCATGTCTTCGGTTAACGGCGGATTTTGGGACCTTTTTGTACAATTACCCATTTTTGTTCTACCCTTTTAATTGTTATGTAACACCTTATTTTTAACGTGGTACCATGGATGTTTTTATAGTCTCTTTAGAATGACTGTCTACCTGCTCTGTTTCCCTGATCTATGACAAGACAGTAACCCTTCTGTCCCTGACTTATAAATAAAGTCTTAACAGAACAAATACAAATCTAGTCCCTGATCTAAAACAGAAAAGAAGGTAGATTCACCTTACCTGAGCCTTTGTGATTGATCACCTGGTTCGAGTAAACCCGTCCTTCAGTCGCAGATCAGAAAGTGGCTGGCCTCTTTTGCATGACAATTCAGTCAGAGGACTTTTCAAATAAGAAGAACCGATGTGGTTTCTTCCCCGTATGGTTTCAAGCCACCTGGCCTGTCTGATCCGAGGCGAAGTGAAGGTTTCCGGTCCGAAGGACAAATCTGTCAAAGGAAAAAACTTCAAAGACCAATACACGTAAGGTTCAGTTAAGGCACTTTAATTTACTTGCAGCAAGGAGACAAAAACATGCAAATACAAGGATTTGTCTAACTACTAACAGGAAGTATGTTCATTCTTATACTATTTTACAAGACATGGCCTTCTAAGCTGACGTAATCAAACACAACTTTTAGCATTGTTCTACAGCAGATGTTACTTCAGATTTTCTGCTGACATGACTAGATTTGTGAGAAACTTTTCAGAAAAACAACCTGGCCTTGGTGACTATTAATCTGTTTACAAGCATCTATTGTACAGTGTTACTTTTCAAAGTACTTTTCTAATGCAGATACAAGCAAATGCTGATTGCAGTTCATATTTTCAAGCAGGCTTTGTACTAATTATCTGTAACTTCTACAGCTGTGTATTTTCTCATGGCACAGCATAACTTCTTGTCTAAGTTTCATACAAGTAGTATTGTTCTATTCATTATTTTCCTAATGCAAGCAGAAAATCACCTGCTTCTCAGTAAATTTCCAAGGCACAGGCAAGATTTTAGCTAACAGTACAAGGTCAGAAAGCAACTGCAGTTTGTACAGATTTATGCAGTATGAAATAGAATAAATGTGTTAACCCTTTTCAAGCTTCTAAATGCACTAAGCATATTGCTAATACACACATTAATACATATTTTTCTAACAGGGGGTTTAGGGAGTTTGGAAGTATTGTTGATTGAAGGGTTTGTTTTAAATAGTTTGAAAATAGATTCAATGAAGTAGGTGTTAAAGGTATTGGCTGACTCTTCAGGAGCCCTGTCAGGGCATGGGTTTGGTGTGGGTGGGTTGCCAGGATGTAGTATCTGATTTATAGCATTCCAGAATTTTTTGGGGTCAGATTTTAATGTTGTTGGGAGATTGTAGTAGAAAATTATTTTGTCTTTGTTAATGAAATTTTTTGTTTAATTATGAAGTTCTTTGTACTTTTGCAGGTCAGCTGGAAGTCTGGATTGTAACTATTTTTTCTAAGCCTTATCTCTGGTTTTCATAAGGGCACAGGTGGTTTTGGATAACCAGCGAGAAATCTTTGTCTTTATTCGGACTTTTCTAGGTGGGGCTAGAGAGTTTAAGATGCTAAGGAAAGTTGAGTTAAAGGCTTTTACTGTGTCATCTAGTGGGGGCTGCAAAAGGAAGATTCAGTTAACTCTTGAGAGAAGGGTTTTAAATGTATCAGGGTTAAAGTTGGAAAGTTTATGGAAGGTGATAAGACAGTGTGGTTTTGAGAGATGGGTGATACATCTGTGCACTTTTATAGGTGAGTGATCACTCAGGGAGTCAGGTAGAGTTTCTGGATTATGGTACTTACAGGGATTTGCAACTAGTATCCAGTCTATCAGGGAGTTAGGAGAATGCAAGTTATTATATAGTGGGTAGGCTGACAGATTAGTTGTGTGACTCTGTAGAGATTTATATAATGCTAAGAGTTAGGAATATTGAGGTTCAGCTAATGTTTATGTCCCTGATGAGGATGGTTTCATTTGTGATGTTTTGGGAGAGATATGACAGTATATTTTCACCTTTTTTCTTTAAGCAATCTTGTCGAAGTATGTTGTAATCAGGAGGGAGAATGTCATTATCCTGATTTTGGGGTTTAAGCCAAATTTCAGTTACAGAGATAATGTCTGGGGTATGATGAGATACCCATGCATGAAATTGGCTAACTTTATTTATGATACTTCTAGTATTAATAGAATAGAAATAAATTTGTTTGTTTGGTATAGATGATTGGTTAGAATTGGGGATGGTATTTTGTGGGGTGGAAGAGTTAACGGTAGGACCAGGATTAGGAAGTATATCATCTGACATGAGTAGGGTCCTTGAGAGATAGTAAGATTTCCTTTTTAGTGGGTGATTGTTAAGGTATATTGCCCTAGGTTTTGGTAAAGGATGGTTGGAGAGAGGGATTTTTATTTTGGGGAGGGGGTTGTTAAGGTGGAAGAAGGGATGCAGAGATGAGTATAGGTTGTTGAGGATTTGAGCAAGTGTGTGAGTGAGGATAGGTGGGCACTTTATAAATTGGGGTTAGGAGTGATGGAGGTGCTTTGATGGAGAGTACATGGAGTAGTGGGGGTAGGAGTAGAGCTGACGTGATTGAAACTGGCATCTTTTAAGGGGGGAGGTATTGTTCTTGAGAGGTGATGGGCAGTTGCAAATTTAGAGTGGCTGGGTTGGGTGTTTGGGAAGAGATAGTTTATATTAGGTAAATATAATGTATAGTAAGTACAGAGAAGGTTGAGGGAGTTGGCTTGTGTACAGGAAGTGGAGGAGTCAGATAATGGGAGGAAATTGTGACTACATCTAAAGAAAATGATATGGAGATGGGTGGGAGGAGAGTGAAGTAAGCCCAAGTGCAGTGAGGGCGAACGGAGCTGGCCTATGCCAGAAATTAAGGATTCAGCACAAAAATCAATCAATCTGTAAGCATAAAACCAAAATGGAGGGCAATTTTGTTGAGCTATTTACAGAGGTATATGTACAGATAGTCCATATAATAAGAGGAGTTAGCAGTTACAGTAATTTTAACTTAAGATAATTGATAATTGTATAAAAGAATACATGTGATGTATAATGCTTGTAAATGAGAAACATGTTATCATGGTTTGTTTTCTTTTATATAAAGGTATGCTTGCCTATATCTTACATATTGATTTTGATATATGTGTTAAAAAAGAGAGAGGAGACTGTCACACCAGGTACCAAGGTTCCTGACCACATTTTCATTTAATAGTGGAGTATTGTTTGTAATATAGGTTGCAGGTAGGAATTGTTTGACAAATTAAATGATACTATACTTTTTCACATTTAGTTCGGACCTATTGTCAGTACACCAGGTATTAACTAGCGTAAGATCTTTAGGAATGGTGCAGGTATCAGCAGAGATTGTGAAAATAACTTGCAGTTTGCTGTTATCTGCAAACTTAATTAACCAGATGTATTACTTCTCAGTTCAGAAATTAGAAAAGTGAATGCTGAAAAGAAGCGGCCCCAGTACAGATCCTTAGGGAATTCTGGGGGTTACCTTCATACTTTTAGATGCAGCACCTGCCACAAGAAGCATATGGGCTCTGTTTTTTAGCAAATTTGCTATCTATCTTAGCACATAAAGATTAACATTTAAGCATTTAGCTAACATACAATGCCAGCATGTGGTATAGTGTCAAATGCTTTGGCTAGGTCAAGATATGCTCTGTGAACAGCATGTTTGCAGCCTGGTTATTTATGTATGCAGTTCAGAGGGCTCACACTATGGATAACAAAATGCCCTTCTGTTTCTCCATTATGAATACTAGCAATGAATGACAGGACTCTGGAACTGCTCCCTTTCCATGGTTATGCACTGTGTTATATAACAGCCTATTCTGTGAGAATATTGTCAGATGGATTTAGTAGAATTCATTTCAGTATATCAGAAAACTAGCAATGGTTAAACTGGTTTAAAATTTCAGCAGATTCTGGCTGCTTGAATAAGACCTAAATATAAAGCAGAGACTCCTCAAGTAATTTCTGTGGCATAGCATAAACAATTACAAAATCTTGTTGAGTAATATCAAGGGAAAATCCAAGAAAATGAGATATTAATGCTAGGCACAAACTGTTACACCCAGATGTCAGATCAGAAGAAAATTCACCATATAATTAATTTTGCAATGGACCAAAGTCAGAACTGTTAAAATAAAACTAGATGGCTGTGAAAATAAGTTACATAATGTAATTGATTTGTTTGTTTGCTTGTTTTGCTTGAGGAAATAGAAAGAAATATATTGTGAGATTCCTCACCACAAGGATTCCAAAAATGTAAATATTTGGTAACGTTGACAACATTGAAAGATGACCCATGGCCTTATTACCTAAGACCCTTCTGTTCACTCTGCTGCCAAATTCTATAGTGATCGATTTTGTATCATATGTAAATAAATATTTGGTTTTGAAAACAGCTTGAGGGCAATCAACAGTGAAAATGGCAGAGAGCTTCATCAGATTGGATAATGACTTTTCCATGCATTCAATGAATAAAAGGAAAACTGGCTGGATTCTCAAAAAACAAAGGTAGAGAAGTTTAAATGTTCTGCTTAATCATACTTCACATCATTGTCAAGCCAACATTTCTATCTTCCTAAGGTTATATGTACAGAGCAAAACAGTACATTATGTCAGTCTTTTATATAAACATCATTTATCATGTGAAATGACCAATTTGCTAATGACTTTACAGCAGTGCATGAGATTTAACTCATTCATTCAATTTTTCATTTACCTGATGTATCTGTTTCTGGGTTGAAGAGGAAGAAAACCTTTCCTGACACTCGTGTAATAAAGTGATGACTCATCCACAACAGATATCAAATGAGCTTGCAAAATGTCTGCATGCACAGCTAGCAGTAAATCAAGAAATATGTTAGAGTACTAGAGAGGTAAGTTGATGCATCTCTGAAATGGGTGTGTGTGGGGGTGCAGCCCCCCACATTGGGGGTGTGGGGGGTGTCAAATGTTCAGGAGCAGTTCGGTATATCCCAGTTCTCATCGAAGGACATTATTGTGCAATTTTTAACACATTTGTAGATCAATATGTATGTGTGATTTAAGAAGCTTTCTAGGGGCATGCACACGTGTATAAATATTGAGCACATGCGAGCCTGGCTGCTATTTTGTAGTAAGCTGTTGAGATGTAAACATGTTTGTCTGTGTAGTCTATTAATCATTTCATTTACATCTTGTAATGCTGCTATCCGTCCTGATGTGTTTCTATGTAATAAAGCATATAAAGGAACTACCTCACTTGTTTGTCATCTGTACTAGAGAGGGATGAGCAACATGGTGCCAGAATGGGATCCAGCTTCTCCAGATTCAAGACCAAGAGGCACCCAGTTAAGATTGGAGGAATATGCAAGAATGAATCATCCCTACTGCACGTATAATTTGCAAAACAGGTCAGAAAAGAAATGAAGGTATTACAACTTGCTCAGATGATTTCTTATTTGCAAAACATGAAACAAGGAATTCAGAACACTGTAAACAAATTTCTAAGTAACAGAACTATCCAAAAATTGCAATATATTAATAGAAATATTCAAAATAACTATGAAAAAAGGTTTGAAATGGTCTGAAATGCATAAAATGTATAAAATAAAGGAACCAACCACATTTTTTCACTGAACACTACTTTTTCACATTAATTAAAGTTATTCAAGTTGTCTGAAGTTTATGAAGTGTTCTCATGTTTGTAAAGTATTACAGTACAGTTATTTCACAAAAATACAGCCATTGTGAAGCATATTTCACAAAGTACAGTATATCAAAGAGTTTATTATGCATTTGAATGTTATTACAGGCACACATAGCAGCTTGTTCATATATAGTTACTAAGTTTATACTAATACAGTGTGTTTGGGCATAATTTGTTGGCATGGCAGATGGATTTTGAAAACTAGGTCCACTTGTGTTTGACAATGATATTGCAAAGAACTGGAAAGTGTTTGAACAAGAATAAGATATTTTCATAGAGGCTGCATTTTCTGATAAAAATGACCATACAAAGGCATTTATTCTGCTTAATTTAGCTGGATCAGAAGCCATAGAAAGAGAGCATTAATTTGTGTATGGATCTACTCTCTTTGCAGGAGAGAGGGAAACTGTCATATAGTGGTACCGGCTGAGTCAAGGGAAGACCCTGAAAAATGTAAATATAGAGAAATATGTAAACTCAAAATAATATTACAATGGAAATGCACATATTTTACACAAGAGATCAAAAGCCAGGTGAAACTTTTGCAGCATATATAAGTGATTTGAGAAACAAGGCTAAAATGTGCAGATTTGGTGATTTAAGGGATGAGTTGATAAAAGACAGACTTGTGTGTGGTATAAAAGATGATGCTGTGAGAAAGATTTTGCTTTGTGACAGTGTTTTAACTTTGAATAAGGCAATTGAGATTTGTCAGATATATGAGCTTACAGAAAAGCACAGACATATGCTTGCAAATGACAGATACCTGCTTTCAGTAACCTCTAAGGCCAGTGTTGATCGTATGCAGCACGTGGTTAAAAGGAACAGGCCCAAGCACATGGCAGCAGCTGTAAACCCTATAACACTCACTGGGAAACCCCGTAGCTTTCTAGCAAATTCCAGAGTACATACAGTCTCAGTGAAGCATAAGAGTGTCAGCAAACTCAAAGAGTGGTCCTCCACCCAGTTTTATTGCCAACTGTGATAATTGTGGTGAAGATCATGAGCCTAAAAGGGAAAAATGTTTAGCTTTTGGTCAGCAATGTCACAAATGCAATAAGTGGAATGATTTCAAAAGATTTTATAAATAAAAAGGGACACATGTTTTTATTAAAAGGGAACATTCCAAGAAACAAGTTGATCAATTACAAAGCAGTGACCCTACTTTTTATGTTGATGGTTTGTCTGTGCTTCATGAAACAGTCAGTACAGTAGATTTATGGGCAAAGAATGAAGTATTTTATACTATTTGGATAAATGAAAGAGCCATAAAGCTCAAAGTTGACACAGGTTCAAAGTGCAATATTATGTCTGCAGAAATATTTGTTACAGTATGTCCTGCTGAGAAGCTTAATTTGGCAAAGTGTGCGAAGCTTGTTACTTATGTTAGGAAAGAGATTCAGACTGAAGGCTCAGTAGTTCTTTCATGTAGCTCTGCTGGGAGAAGCTATGACTTTTTATTTTATGTGGTCAAAAGGTACATACAACCATTTTTAGGTCTCAAAGACAGTTTGAAAATGGGGCTGTTTTCATTTAATAAGGAAGTCCATCATGTAAGCTTAAAAAAACCACTGTTCAAATTTTGCCCAGTATATTTTCTCTACATATGCTGATCTTTTTGAAGACAAACTAGTCAAGCTTCCAGTTGTGTACTCCATGAAGTTAGACCCAGATGTCAGCCCTGTTGTCATGCAGGCCCAGAAAGTTCCAGTAGCTATGCAGAACAGAGTCAAAGCAGAGCAAGACAAAATAGTGCAACAAGGTGTGATTTGTCCAGTTGAAGAAACAACTGAATGGGTATCTTCCATGGTGGTAGCTCATAAGAAAAGCTCAGATGATATCAGAATATGTATTGATCCACAAGGTTTGAACAAAGCACTGAAAACACATCTAGATCACGTTATCAAAATTTTACTACATCGAATCACTAAAGGTCGGCCTCTAGTGATCGATGTAGCAAAACATTGAATAACGTTAAAAAAAACAAACAAACAAACAAAAATAAAAACTAACCCCCCACACCCCCCCTACTTAAATATTCCACCTCTGAGACCGCACTACATTGAGGTAAATAGAAATCTCTCCCTACGGAGATTTCCGTTTACCTGCATGATGTTCTGCACTTTTGATGTGCTGCCGACAATATCAGCTAAGATATTGTCGGCTTTCGACATCGTGAAGTAGACCCCTGAAAAGACCTCATCATCCAATGCATACAGTCAAAGAAGTTACAGCTCTTATGCCAAATGCCACTGTGTTTTTTTCTGTCTTAGATGCAAAGAGTTCATTTTGGCAAGTTTTGCTTGATCAAAAATCATTGTTGCTAACTACATTCCATCTCCTTTTAGCAGGTACAGATTTTTGAGAATGCCATTTGGGATCGATTCTGCCATTAACTTTTTTCAGAGTCCAATGGAGCAAAATTTTTCTGGGTTTCCTTGTGCTATTGTAGTAGATGAACTTCTAGTAGGAGGTAATGGTGAAGCTAGCATGACAGAAACCTCAAGAAATTTTTGAAAAGGGCATGTCAAGTGAATATCAGGCTAAACCCTCAGAAGTGCAAGTTCAGGTTATGAGGAGTTACTTATGTTGGACGTTTATATACCAGTCCAGGCTTATGACCAGACTCTTCCAAGCAAATAGCTATTCTTGAGATGCCGGCTCCAGCCAATGTTCAAGCCCTTCAGCGTTTTCTTGGCATGGTTAACTATCTAGGCAAGTTCATTCCAGATTTGAGCCAACTTGCTGCACCGCTTAGAGAGCTGACATGTAAAGATGTACCCTGGCCATGGTTGGAACAGAACTGGAGAACATTTGATGTGCTGAAACAGAAAATTGCCAGTTCACCAACTCTCAGATACTATGATGTTCACAAACCAGTTACTCTTTCCTGTGATGCTTTGAAATTTGGCCTTGGTGCAGTCATTCTTCAAGAGGATCAACCTGTTGCCTATGTATCCAGAACTCTAACCCAAACTGGAATGCAGTATGCTCAGATAGAGAAAGAGGTTTTGGCAATTGTGTTTGCATTTTTGAAGTTTCATAATTATATTTATGGTCAGCCTATCCAGATTGAAACTGATCACCAACCTCTAATCACTGTTTTGAGAAGACCTATGCATACAGTTCCATACATATTACAATGTATGATGTTGAGATTGCAAAAGTATAATTTCAATCTTGTCTACACAAAAGGGAAATGTCTTTATCTTGCTGATATGTTATCCAGATCACCCAGAAGTACCACTGAATAGCATGAGGATAAGAAACTTGATTTTGAAGTCATGGAAGTGAGAATTTTTTCTTTCACATGTCTTGATGAGCTTAGCAATCATACAGCCTCAGATCCAGTTCTACAGAAGCTCAACAACTTTATCAGTCAAGGATGGCCATCAAAGAATTCTAGTTTACCTCAAGAAGTGCAACCTTATTTTCCTTACAGAGATGAGATTTTACGACAAAATAAAAAGAGATGAGATTTTGTCTGACAATGGCATCATCACGAAAGGTCCAAAAGTGACTGTTCTAAAATCCTTGCAACCAGAATATATTTCTATCTTGCATCGTGGATACCCAGGAACTGATTCTACCAAAAGAGGGGCAAGAGAACTAGTATTTTGGCCTCCTATGTCACAAGACATTGAGGCAGTATTTTCATCTTGTTTTGTATGTAATAGTACAAAGCCACATCAACAGAAGGAACCACTTCAGCTAAAGCAGATTCCTGAACTACACTGGTCGATAGTAGCCACTGACATTTTCAAATGGAATGGTCAGCATTACTTGGTGTTAGTAGACGCTTATTCCAATTGGTCTGAGATTGACCTCCTTCCTAATCTAGCATCTAATATTGTCATTACTAAGATGAAGCATCATTTTGCAGTCAATGGTAGTCAGCACAAAGTTATTTCTGACAATGGTGCACAGTTTACAAGCCAGCAATTCAAAAGATTCATTGAAGAATGGGACTTTATCCATGTTATGAGTAGTCCTGAGTACCTGCAGTCAAATGGTTTGGCAGAATGTGCAGTTCAAAGTGCAAATCAATTACTAGAGAAGTCAAAATGAGATAATAGTGATGTTTCCTGAATCTCTTGAATCTCAGAAATGTTCCTTGTGATAAACATCTTGGTTCACCTGCCCAAAGACTTCTGTCAAGACAAACCAAAACTAAATTACCAGTCAGAAGTAGTTTATTGGTTCCAAGTGCTAAGAATAACAGTGAAAGCCCATCTGCTAAAAAAGCGCCTAGCCCAGAAGTCTTATTACAATATGTCCAGTTAACTGCTCAGTCCATTACATGAAGGAGAGACAGTGAGAATGCAAATGTGCAAAGGTTATGATCGGATTGGAGTCATTTGCCCAGAGCCGAAATCGTACACTGCAAAATCACAAGGAGTAGAGTTTAGGCGGAATCAGAAACATTTGATGCCAGTGTCCGAGCCTGTACTGCAGCACTTAG
Organism: Protopterus annectens; assembly: GCF_019279795.1. Lineage (NCBI taxonomy): Eukaryota > Metazoa > Chordata > Ceratodontiformes > Protopteridae > Protopterus > Protopterus annectens. The sequence continues at coordinate 443,310,284 of NC_056725.1, read as the reverse complement.
CATGCACAGTGTTCTTTTTTAGGCATCCTGACACAGGTTATTTATGGGAACTAAGAAATTCTAGTACTTGTACCACAAAAAATTTAGTTTATATAGCATCTTGCATAGACTGTTATTCATTCTATGTAGGTAAAACCAATCACACTTTACGTGAACGCATTAGGGATCATGTGTATTGCATTACTAAAGGTTAAACTTACAGTGCTTTAGCCAAGCACACATTACAATTTGGAGAGAAACATAAATTTTGCTTTCAGGTTTTACAGGTATAAGATGTAAATGTTAGGTTAGGTTATATAGTTAATTCTACGGAAACATTAGAAATTAAATGGATTTTATGATTAGGCGCACATAGGGGGAGGGGACTTAATGATGCTGTTCCTCTGAAACTGTTATTGAAATCTAGAAGGATTAAATAATTTATTATTAAGGTTTGTTTGTATCGTTTCCATATATTCATTTATATGTATTTACGCATTTTTATGATTTTAATATTAGTAGTATAGGTTTTATTGTACATCAGTCGCTATTTAATTGTCATACTATGAGGTTCTCCTTGAACTGTATACACTTGAAGTCACTTGTTTTTAATTGATTAATTGTTTTATTTTAATCATTGGTTGTTAGCCTTGGTTTCATTGTATTTAAGAGAGTTTAATGCACTTTAATATGTACGTCTGATGAAGCGGATTGTAATACCGTGAAAGCGCTTACGTTTCTGTTTTGTTTTATTAAACTGCTATATATTTTATGTGTTTGGATATCCTGCTGCCTTCCTGAACTATGTTCATCTACCTCCTTGGGTGTTTTTGCTGAATTTCACTGGGTGAATTGACTTATTTTATCTACTGTCATTGTCCATGTTGGAGTGAATGACTTGAGATGTACCTCCCTGGACTACATGAAAAGAGACATGGAAGAGCTCTCGGATCATGTGGCCCAAGCAGGTATGACCCTAGTCCTGAGTAGCATCCTGCCTTTGCCCAGAATGATACCACAGTATAAGGAAAAAATGATTGACTTCAACAATTGGCTAAGCTTCTGGTGTCATTCAAAGGGGATCCAGTATCTGTCTGTCTGGGACGACATGATCGACAGACCACGATGCTTTGCCAGAGATGGTCTGCACCTGTCACCCATGGGATTCAGGTTCACCCCTATAGTGCCTTTTTTAGGCAAAGTTCAAAGGGCAAAACCGTAACAGGTACAAGCATGCAAAATCTGAAGGTAATGCTACTCAGTGCTAGAAGTCTAAATCTTAAAATGCAGTCTCTCGAGGCACTCCTAAAAATGGAGAACATCGATATCTGAGCAGTAACTGAGACCTGGTTCAATGCTCCAGAGAGCACCCCTGCAATACCAGGCTACAACTCTTACCACACTTTTCGGCCACCAAACCAGGATCGAAACACTAAAAGTGGAGGAGTGTCCATATTCACCAAGGATATTCACACCACCAGGTTAGTTGCCCAACACAATGTGTCTGAATTTCTCCAGGTGCAACTACAACTAGGTAAGACTGCAATCCCCCACCATGCCCCAAGATTCTCACTACACCTTTCTAAACATACTGGAAAATATTAATATACAACCAAACACCCTAATACTGGGTGATTTCAACTACCCTGCCATTAACTGGGAAAACAACTCGTGTGCCAACACCTTTGCCCAACGGTTCTTGGAATTCATAACTTCCAATGCCCTGGATCAACTAATCCATAGTCCCACCAGGGTTTCCAGTATCCTAGACCTGGTCATTACCAACATGGGAAATCGATTCTCCACACTTATGGTCACCCCCTCATTGGTCAGGTCAGACCATAAGCGAATCACCCTTAACATCCACATCCCACCCCCCCAGTAAGGAAACCTCCATAAAAAAACTTCTCCAAAGCCAACTTCATGCTACTCAAGTCAGAAGTTAGAAACTTCATTACACCCATGCAGATGGGAACTGAAAGTTCGACTGCTGAGTCCTACACTAAGGCACTGTACGAGCACATCCACACATGCATGAATTGTGCCATCCCAAATAAAACCAAGATGTTCTCCTCCAAAAAAAGAAAGCCAATCTGGTGGTCCCCTGCTATAAATAAACTTTACAACAAAAGGAAGAAACTGTTGCAGAAAAGAGGAAAATCCCAGAATGCAAAAAACTCCCTTACCAGCCTCAGTAAGAAGCTGAGATCCCTCATAAAATCCTCCAAAGCTAGCT
>NC_056725.1:443197775-443302448 GCF_019279795.1 Protopterus annectens | reverse complement strand
GTTTTCAGGGAGATGAGAAGGGATATTTGATCATCTTGTTTCCTGTGGAAGTGTCTGGCTACTGCTTACCTTATAGAGGTGGTCATGTACTTATCTAGAAGAATCCCTTCTGGTATTTCACCATGTTGGAAGGCAAACCTCAGGGCACTCTCCCTCCATATTGCTTCATCATGCACACTACCAAGGCGTGTTGCCATGATACTAGTAATGAGGCAATTTACAGAGCACACCATCTGATATTTGAGAAATGGCTATCCCTTTCTCTTGATGTACTGTTCAGCATCAGGTAAAGATGGTGTTTTGATTGGGACATGGGTGCAGCCTATTGCATCAAGAGCATGGGGAGGTTGGCTGTGGCATAGAACTGTTGCTTGACATTTCTGCTCTCCATGGCTGTTGTTGAAAACTGGACATATTCATCCACCTTGCTGCCCATTGGTGCCAGAAAATGTGCAATAATGTGATGTGTAACTGTCTAGAACCCTCCTATGACACCTCCCTTATGCCACTGAAATGTCCCAGATGTCAATATACCAAATCTCAGGCACACTTTTACCCAAACTGGTACTGGATTACCCCACAGATTACAAGCATATATGTATGGTGCATACATCCCACACTATCTCTTTATCTGATCTGTATCTATCTATTATTTCCTGTTCAGAGAGCTGCCTTAACTGTAGCCTTGCTCAAAGCCTTGATGTCTGCCTTTGCAGATTATCCTATGTAATGGTTTGCGCTACCCTAGCCTAATGGAGTGCATTAGATGTCAGTTGCATTTTTAAGTTATATTTGTGGAATCTGCAGGATTTCCTAGCAATTTGCAGAATATAGCCACATTAACATTCAGCACATATGGCCTCCACTGAGTACTTTCAGAAAGTTGTTGGTGAAATACTGTGATGCATTGCATTGGGTGTACCCATCATGTTTTCAAATCTGGTGGGTCTGTACATGGTCCACAATTACCCTACACTGAATAGATAGTGTGTCTTCCTTTGGCATGCTGCACTGTCAACAACTTTCTTTGGGAGTCCAGCCCTATATGTTTATTAGATACAAGGTGCATTAGAAAAAAAACAACAGAACAAAATGGAGCTATACTGGAGAAGAAATTTTTTGGTTAGCAGGAAATGCCTTGCTCAAGCATAACAATTGTGATAAAAAGTGAGAAAGACTGCCAGTATGTGATATAAGAAATGGAGAAACATCAACAAAATTGTGTGCTATTTATGCATTTTCTAATATGATAGGAAAACGATGTCTGAAGAGAGAAAAATGTGGTGGTGGATATGTCAATAATTATGAAAGGAGTCTATAATTGTAATTTAACAAAAAAAAAAAGGAAATTTAACTCAGGATATAAAATTTATGAAAGAAGTTACTGAATGTGGTGATTTTATATTGGGGAAAAGAAACTGAACTTATCATAAAGTTATATTTAAAATGATATAAAAAATATAATGTGGTGGTGTGAAAACTGCAGAATTTTCGAATTATAAAGCTAAATGGGCTTTAGTTGATAATTTGTAAAAGAAGAAAAATGAATAAAAAGGCTGAGAGGAGACTTTAATAAAGTAAAATAAGAAAAAGAAATGCTATGGTCTGGGCATAGGACCCTGCGAGAGTATTATGGAAACTGGACTTATAAGAGGGCATATATAAAACTATATATATATATATATATATATATATATATATATATATATGTATATATATATGTATGTATATATATATGTATATATATATATATATATATCTATGTATGTATATATATATATATATATATATATATATATCTATGTATATATATATATATATATACAGACTTCGGTCTGAAGAAGGGCATTAGCTTGAAAGCACTTACACATCATTTTTTTGCTCTGAATTTATGTTGTTTTATGCTATTCTAAGTGATTAAACCTTGGACTATATTTTGTGGTAGTTGTTGCCATATTAACTGTTCAGCTTATTTTGTGTGGGCAGCATTACCTTCGGTAAGGTTATTTTCTACATCTTGTTTGGATATATATATATATATATATATATATATATATATATATATATATATATATATATATATATATATATATATATATATATATATATATATATATATATATACATATATATTTACATTTTGAAAGAAAACAAAGAAAAGAAAAATAAGCAAAAAAAAAATACAGATATTTTGAATTAATTCAAAGCTGAAGATGAAAAGGGAAGTTAAAAGATAAATGATTTAGAGAGAAAATTATATATAAAAAAGGAGTTGTGGTTATTTGTCAAAAGATTATTGTCCTGGTCCCCTTCAGTAACACACATCACACCAAATGACATTTGGCAACCTTTATTAAATTTCCATAACATAGCTTTGATCACTAAATTCATTAATTACAACTATTCATAATATAATTGATTCTAAATACAACATAACATCCTTGTAATGTTAATCAGGGCAGCATACCTACTCACCCTGCCACAGTAAGCAGCATCCATACCTCTGCTCACTTACTTTACTTATAAAGCACCATCCTTGTAATGTTAACCAGGGCAGCGTACCCACTCACCCTGCCCAACAAACAGGGTCCATACCTCTGCTCGCTTACTTTACTTATGAAGCAGCGTCCCATCTCACTTCATACACCATTCATTGAATCACCTTCTACCAAATAAGTACCATCCTTACCTCAGCTTGCTTATCTATTCAGCAAGCTTCCTCCAACTACTCATTTCCTTTCCCCAGATCCTTGAAATGCACATCCAGACACCGGAGGGGGAACAGAAGAGGGCAAGCCTATCACTCTTCTCCACCTACCCCCCATTGATAAATAACCCTAATCCCCCCAACCCACCAACGAAAAAGGGAGGGAGGGTGGGTGGGTAGCAAGTTCACACCAAAATGTGATTGCTTAACCCAACTACACTAGACTAAACCTCTTAAGCCCCTCCCCATCATTATCTCATTTCCTCCCACCATCCCTGCCTCCACTTAACCCTTTCACCTCCCCAACCCACTTAACTCCCCCTAATATTAGCCTAACCCACCTTTGAAGATCTTCCAGGACTAGGGTTACCACCTGTCCCACTTTGAGAGGGACAGCCCCTCTTTGGGCAGTTGTGTCCTGACAAAAAATATTAAAAAGGGCAAATGTTCTGAGATTGTAGGACATAATTATGTCCCATATTTTATGTAATAGTTGCATAAAATAGTTATTTCTGTATCTAAAATACCTAAATGTTACAAGAAACATAATAAGCAACTAAACTGCTACAAGAATAAGCCTTTATTTAGGAAAAAAAGTTAAGTTCTATCCTTTGTACTGACTGTGGGTATGTGTTGGCCTGTAAAATCTGATGTGTGTCCTGATTCATCACCCAAAGACTCCCTATGCTGTGGAACAAAATCCCGGTACATGTGAGGCAGAGCACCTCGCTGGCCTTGTTCAAGAGAAATCTTGACCAATGGATGGGAGATCGCAGATATACCCCAGGGATTACCTCAGTGTCACTGCTCGACAGAGGCACAGCAAAATAATGGGTATAGTTCCCCATACTAAAGGGGTGGCGTAAGCCACAAAACGATGGGCTAGGCTTGTAAATGCCCTCGGGCAGATAGCCTAGTATGAACCTATGAACCTATGAACCTATGAAAATGTCCCACTTTGGCCATTTGAAAAGGTGGCAACCCTATCCAGGACAACTTCTTTTGTTGCCAAACTTCATTTGTCCCTGTCCCCTTCAAGAACACACATCACACCAAATGACATTTGACGACCTTTATTAAATTTCCATAACATAGGTTTGATCACCAAATTCATTAATTACAACTATTCATAATATAATTGATTCTAAATACAGCATAACACCCTTGTAAAGTTAATCAGGGCAGCGTTCCTACTCACTCTGCCCCAGTCAGCAACGTCCATACCTCTGCTCACTTACTGTACTTATAAATCACCATCATTGTAATGTTAACCAGGGCAGCGTACCTACTCACCCTGCCCAACAAGCAGGGTCCATACCTCTGCTCACTTACTGTACTTATAAATCACCATCATTGTAATGTTAACCAGGGCAGCGTACCTACTCACCCTGCCCAACAAGCAGGGTCCATACCTCTGCTCCCTTACTTTACTTATGAAGCAGTGTCCCATCTCACTTCATACACCATTTATTGTAATGTTAATCAGGGCAGCGTACCTAATCACCCTGCCCAACAAGCAGGGTCCATACCTCTGCTCGCTTACTTTACTTATGAAGCAGCATCCCATCTCACTTCAATGTTAATCAGGGCAGTGTACATACTCACCCTGCCCAACAAGCAGGGTCTGTACCTCTTCTCACTTACTTTACTTATGAAGCAGTGTCCCAACTCACTTCATACACCATCCATTGAATTACCTTCCACCAAATAAGCACCATCCTTACCTCAGCATGTATATCTATTCAGCAAGCTTCCTCCAACTACTCATTTCCTTTCCCCAGATCCTTGAAATGAACATCCAAACAGAGGGGGAACAGAAGAGGGCAAGCCTATCCCTCTTCTCCGCCTACCCTCACTGATAAATAACCCTACTCCCCAGCAATAAAAAGAGGGAGGGTGGGTGGGTAGCAAGTTCACGCCAAAATGTGATTGCTTAAGCCGCTACACTAGACAAAAACCTCTTAAGCCCCTCCCCATCATTATCTCATTTCCTCCCAACTATCCCTGCCTTCAATTAACCCTTTCACCTCCCCAACCCACTTAACTCATCCTAATATTAACCTAATCCCCCATGAAGATGTCCCGGGACAACTTAGTTTGTTGCCAAACTTCATTTGTCCCGGTACCCTTCAATAACACACATCACACCAAATAACATTTGACTACCTTTATTAAATTTCCATAACATAGCTTTGATCACCAACTTTATTAATTAAAACTATTCATGATATAATTGATTCTAAATACAGCATAACATCCTGTAATGTTAATCAGGGCAGCGTACCTACTCACCCTGCCCCAGTAAGCAGCGCCCATACCTCTACTCACTCACTTTACTTATGAAGCAGCATCCCATCTCACTTCAATGTTAATCAGGGCAGTGTACCTACTCACCCTGCCCAACAAGCAGGGTCCATACCTCTTCTCGCTTACTTTACTTATGAAGCAGCATCCCATCTCATTTCAGTGTTAATCAGGGCAGTGTACATACTCACCCTGCCCAACAAGCAGGGTCTGTACCTCTTCTTGCTTACTTTACTTATGAAGCAGTGTCCCATCTCACTTCATACACCATGCATTGAATCACCTCCCACCAAATAAGCACCATCCTTACCTCAGCCTGTATATCTATTCAGCAGGCTTCCTCCAAATACTTATTTCCTTTCCCCAGATCCTTGAAATGAACATCCAAACAGAGGGGGAACAGAAGAGGGCAAGCCTATCCCTCTTCTCCACCCACCAGGCGGTTTCCCCCTCGCTTCTACCCAGAATTGTTCAATCCAATTCCCATAAAGGGAAGGGTCAAGCCAAACATCATTTGGTGTAGCCATCATCTGTAAAACACCTTTGAATCCCGTCATAAACCCCTTTGCCATGCCATCACTGAAACACACCCTAATGAAACTAAATAAACTAGGATTACCGTGACCCCGCTCTAACACCAGAACATCCACACCAAGAGAACACACATCCTACTGTTTTCAAAGCTGAAATCATGGCTCAACCTGAAACGTATTGACAGTCTATAACCACAACAAAACCATAAACTATAACCCCTTGAACTCAAAATGGCAGTCAAACAACTAGTAGTAAGATCTCACACCCAAGACCCTGTCACCTACAGCATATCAGCTTAGCCCACCCCCTACCCAGTTCTAGATGTGCAACAACTTCATTACCGAAGGGAACTCCAAAACTTTAATGTCCTAGCTTAGCTTCCAGAAAACCAGCACCCCTTGACCTAGTTCCTGAAAACTTGCCTATGCTCAGCAATGAAATACTCTATATGCCCAGTCATAAACACACCCAATTCACTCATTACCAAACCATTCTTAACCCCTGTTTGTCTCTGGCCTTTCCCCTTGAGAGCTGTCTTTCTTTATAGTACCTACACCATTAGTAGGTAATTAAGACCTGTTCTACTGCTGTCTTATCCTGTAACCAAGCTTCCTTTAAACCTTCTAACTCCCCTGTAACAACGCACCCAGTTTTAAAACTATGCCACCAGCCGGCTAACTAGCATGCTTCCTAAAACTCTATCCACAAATTCACTGAAACCCCAAGTGAAATGATCCTTGTGGTATTCCGTGAAACCTTAACCTGTTATGTAACATTAACACTACCTAATCAAGGGACAAATTTGTCACTCCCAAAGATACCACACATTAGGAACAAACTCCAGCATCCTATCAAACACCTCATTGGCCCTCCCCCCACATATGGTTCAACCACTGAATGAGTAAACACAGCCAACCCAAGATTCTAAGAAAGCAAGGGTTTAACTTCACTAGCTTGCAAGAGCCATAGGGCTTCAGCCTAATAAGTCCTGCATGCCTATGAATGTCGTGACTCTCTACTCATCCCGTGGGATCTCCACACTCCCCATAATCATTCCCAACTGTTTCCTCCTTGGTCCTCCTACCTACCTCTTCCTTACTTGCCCCCTATACCAATGCAATAATCAGCTCCCACTAATTGAACACCGAGCTCTAATATACCTTAATAAGGTGATTACTCAGACCCACTTTGAGCTCCATTCCGGTGGCAAATCATCCAACCTATTAAACATTACCTTTCAGATCCCTTTTTCAAGCCACCGTATGATGCTTTCTGCCCTTCGGCAATTTCAGTTAGTAATTGTTGCCACCTTGAGCTCCCCATGCATAACCTCTTCTCTTGCCACTGCTTCCATCATCTGTGAATTCTGTGTGTATCACCACAACTGGTACTTGGCACACTACCATTTACACAGAAAAGGACAAAAGTAAATCCACTAATATGTAAAGAGAAGGCTCTACCTTATACCCACCTATTCCAAATTATAGCAGCAGCATTCCAAAAACCCCATCTGTAAGAAAGAAAAGACATGTAAATCATCTAAAAGACATAACGCACCTTCCAAGACATCTTCAGAGACAAGCTACCCTGCCAACTCAGGAATGAATGTAATACCACCACACATATCTATGACAAAGCAGCCATAATTGCAGCTAGGTTTCCAACGACCCTATCAATTACCCAATATAAATTTAACAACCAGTCAAGTATGTTAAAACTAAACCCCCACATGACAGGACCTATCAATAACCACAACCATCTGCCTAGCTCTTAACTTTCCATCTACAAATGAGGCACACTAACCAATGTATCCGATTTTTGATTTCCTGATCTCCTGCTCCATAGTCAATGTTTTTATCTCCCTGGTGCAACTCCATGTCAAAACTGAGTGCTATGCGATGAAAATCAAATTTATCCACAAACCCAAAAGGACTTTGATTTCGACCCCCTGATGGTCCATAGCAAGAGCACTCTGCTTGCCCCTTGCAATGATATTCCCCAATTCTCTGGTGGCCACATCAAGCCTGATGCAGCAACCCACCCCATACTTTCAATAAGAATCAAGCCCTCACATTTCCAGCAACAGTGTGCAGACAGTCACAAAACAAACATCAAGTGACTTACCACAGTCAGAACTCAGTTATAAGGCTGTCTAATGCTTCTGTAGCTACTGTCCAACTCAATCCCACTACTTCACTTTCTCCAGTTGACTGTGAACTCAAAGCAAATTACCACAGTCAGAACCCAGTTTCAGGGTTGCTTGTTGCTCCTGCCACTAATATGCAGTCATGTTGTGGGCTATCTCTTTTGCTAATGACAGCTGAGCTTTCCAGTCACCAATGTCCTTGATGACTTCTATAGTCATGACAACTGCTGGTATTTTTTTCTGGACTAAGTAGCCCTGGCACTGTATTAGGATTTAATTCTGTATGGTATTCTTCAGAGAAACTTCCTAATTCTGTAAATAAATCAGAATAGTCACACAGTATTGTACCTCTCAACCTCTTAGTGCAAGAAATTTGGACAAAGCCAAAAATAGTGATACATTTTAAATATTGCTCTTACAAATTTATAAAGTTTCTAAAAGGTCAGGTCTTGTCTTGTTGTGCATTTTCTGGAGGATATGAAGTCTGAATTTCCCATGCTTATCATTATTTATTGACTTCAATCCCCAGTGGTTTCACAGAAAACCACTAATTTTATGAGGAACAGACTAAAAATATGAGGCATAAATCTGGACATGCTGTGAAAATCTGGACGGTTGATAGGTATGTACAGTATTCATGATGACTATACAATTGTACTTGTTTATGTGCACTCTTTGCTTTGATAGCGTACATTCATTGTAAAATTCTTAGCTTCTTATATGTCATATGATCCAATGGTACTTTTCTGTTATCAGGGCAACACATTTCCAATGCGGCAGGCAGTAGTTGAAATCATCAGACGGGTGCTGGAATAGCTAGTGAAACCCGCTGTAAGAAACAATTATCCTTCCAAACTGTGCACATTATCCTACAATGCTGAGAATTTTACCCGACATCTTCAGTTTCTTATGCATAACATTGCGATTTATCTAGGCATTACTTCTCGGAACACTCGTAGAGCTTTTAGTCCTGAACTGCTTTCCTTTCTGAATGTGAAACAGCACTTGTGTTTGAAGAGTTTTTTTTTTTTTTTAAAGTGGCAGCTACTGCTTTGAAAGGGTTGTTTTCACGAAGTTCATGTTCATATTATGAAGTATTACCAATGTTTTGGAATTCATCTATGTAAATGTTACCTTATTAAGAGAAACTACCTGGAATATATTTTATCAGTCCCACTATTATAAGTCAAGATAGCGGGACTGATTGAGGAATACTGGTTTCATTTACTCTTCAGCGTTAAGACCTAAATGATGATTTTTACGTAAGGCACAGTTGTGATTTGAATATTTCTGGTCTGCACTTTTACAACTGAAAGACTAAAACATTACATCTTGGTGATTGAAACACAAATTCATATCCCTAGGAAATACTTTTCAACAGGCTATTTTTTGCGGTCCCGAAATGTCTGCTAAAAGACACTATACGCCGCATTACAAATGTGTTGCCCCGAAAAAGGAAAAGCACCGATCCAATATATTACGAAAAAATGTATTTCTTTAAATGTTACAATATAAATAGGATATTGTTATTTCCTGTTTGTATATTCACAACTCTATCTTTTGATTCAATGGCTTTATGTGCTGACATGGATATGATAAAAATGTGCACCTAGCTTTGTTTTCAGTGCCTTCTAACCCAGAGGGAGGACTCATCTCTGGTAACCCTCAACAGTTAGGCACACCATGCACATGCGGCACCCCAGGCCATGACTTGTACGCAACCAAAGCCCGCGAAAAAAAAAAAACTTTGAATGACAAAAACAGCCCTCAGCCATAATCGTGCATGCAGTACTACTGAAAGCAAAACCTCCCTATCCCTCTTACTCAAGGGAAGCACATCCAGCAAGACTCTAATCATGAGTGTAATGAACAGCATCCTTCACCCAGTGAGACCCGTGACATGCTGAATTCCAAGTACATCCACCAATGCGCCCACCCCTGAAGTACTGTACTTATCATGACTCACGGAACAGCAAACTATATTTGATTGGAAAATACACAGGACTAGACTCGCAAGGGGAATTAATTCCACCCACTACAAATACCTCACCGCAATCATCACTAATATGACAAGCTGCCATAACCATCTTAATGGACCACGACAACTAAGCCGAGGCAACAGCTCACAAAAACCCCAATGGAGAACAAACTGGCAACCATAGCACTCAACCTCTTGGCCCAAATTCTGGACAACACCACCCTCTATTCCTCAAATAATGGGGGAGATTGACGAAACCTCACCTTAGGGACAAATTTAAACTGTCAGACACTCTAAAACAAAAGGAAAGATTTCGCCATCATGCATAAACTAATCCTCTCTGACTTGTTACAGAATCCAGCAACCACCCAGTCTTATGTAACAGGCAATAAAAACAGATTAAAAAATAAACAAATAAAATTATATCTCCTATACAAGCTACCTGTATCCTACAATCAAAGCCCACCAGCAAACTGAGGCCTACCTGTTACCCAGGAATACCTACAAGTCTTCTTGGACATATATATGATATTGATATAAAGGATTGTGTACAAGTAATCTTAAGAAACACAAAATATTTATGAGAATTTTGCAAAAAAAGAATACAGAAGGTGCTGTCCTGTACCATGTATTAGATAATGTTAAAAGTAGAAAAGTAAAATAGATGTTAATAATGTTTAAGGAAGTAAAGGTTTTACTAGAAAGACATAGGGTTGTCAGCTGTCGTTTTTTTGACCGGGCTGTCTAGTTTTCTGACAAATTGTCCGGTGACAATTTTCTTTCAAAACCAGACACGTGAAGTCCGGGTTTTGTGCCAATGCCACAGTCTCAAGTGTTTCTCCTGAGTCCCATGCCATCTTTACTCTCTCCCCTCCTTATTGCCTGGGGTCCTGGTGTGCTTTTTTTAAGGATGTTCTACTTTAAGAACGCTCTTTGCGTCTGGACGCACAGACACAGAAGAAGCCGAAATTGTTTACATGACATCTTCATCTTCCGTACAGTGGAATTTGAATTCCAGTCTCCACTACAGAAGACGTTTGGACTTTGCAGAGGAGTGGACCACAATGAATGGTTGGTTGGACAGGACAAATCAGAGAGGGACGTGTGTGTGTGAGGCTGCTGCTGCTATGAAAAGAAGAGCAACTGAAATGTAATTAACTTAAGGGGAAGTTTTTTTTTTTTGTTTTGTTTTGTTTTTTTTTGTTATAATTTGACCATTCAGAGGCCAGGAAACATTGTATGGTTGGTATCTTGTGTGTGTGTCGTACAGTCTCATTGTCATTGTATTGCATTGCATTGAATGCCTTTTGACAGACAAAATGCTTAGAACTGATGTACCATTTTAGATTTGTGTTATTTGTAAAGCACTGGGCTTGCTTAGGAGTTTTTTTTTCTTTTTATAAGTAGTTGCATTGTATAAACTCTAGGCTGCAGGCCTGCAGTAACACTGGCGGTCTGTGTTTTGCAGGAGGACTTGACATTTGAAAGGTCACTGTGTGTTGTCACTGAGCAGTGAAGTTTGTTTATTTTAGATCTACCCATTTTCTACTTAACTTCAGCAGTAAAGCCACATCAGTGAGGATACTTTACTGGAGTTAGAAGCAGCAATGATATTTTAATGCAGAACATTTGTGATCTTGAGTTGGTAAGTGGGTTAATGTTAGTCGGAGTGACATGGTATTAAGTTACTCCTTTCTCTCCCTATTTTCTGTATGTTGTTTAAAGTGTGTTTGTTCTTTTGTCTGTATCTTAATTTTTTTTTTTATGGTGAACTTTTTGTTAACATTTAAAAACTATTAATTGTTGTTTAAAAGTAGCACATTTTAAAACATTGCATAATAACCAAAACATTCATAGTTCTTGTCACTAGTTTGTAAGTACTCTTTTTTGATACATAACCTTTCCTACCAAAAAGCTGCTTCAGCACTAGATTAGTATGGAATGAACACTTGATTATTATGAATTATACCATGATCCCCCCAAAACGTGCACGCTGATTGGCCAGCGTGCCCGTTGTAAATCGAGTTATACTAATGGAAAAAGGTCCGGTCGCCCGGACTTTTCCATTAGTATAACTCATTTTTAACACTGTCTCGCTATGTTAAATGGGTTTAACATGGCGAGACTTTAAAATAAGCAGCGGAGATCTCCGTTGCTTATTTTAACTATCACCATATGTTAAACCCATTTAACATAACGAGGCAGTGTTTAAAAGCAACGGAGAAAGCAAGATCTCCGTTGCTTTTTATGTCTCGCTATGTTAAATGAGTTTAACATAGCGAGACAGTTTAAAATAAGCAACGGAGATGTCCGTTGCTTATTTTAAACTGTCTCGCTATGTTAAACTCATTTAACATAGCGAGACATAAAACAACGGAGATCTTGCTTTCTCCGTTGCTTGCTCCCACAGCTCTGATGTACTGCGCGGCGCCGCAGTACATCAGAACTGCCGCGGATGCCAGACATCTGCGGAAGGGCAGTAAACAGGCATTATACTATGCCATTATTTAAGAAAAGTAACAGTTTCTTTTCTTAAATAATGTCATAATAGCAATAACCACGCCTGGGTGTGGGTAATGCTAAATTACCCACGGTTGGCTTTGTTTGGTCCCGGCAAGCCCTCGGGACCAAACCACGCCAACCGTGGGTAAATTTAGCATTACCCACACCCAGGCGTGGGTTATTGCTATAATCAAGCCCTCAAATCCCAAGTCTTTTTCTTAGAGTTCAAAACTTTCCATAGTAAAGGTGATCCTCTTTTTCTCGCTTTAAATGGCTACATATTAAGCAGTATGACACAATTAAGTTATATTTTTCACATTTCTAAAAAATGCTCATATTTTTGGATCATAGGCAGTAAAAAATAAGTTCAAATGACAAACTATTCAATGCTAACTAATCTCTTCTAGGTCCTGAACTTAATTTTGTAAAGCACTATAAATACAGTAAATCTTAATTTTTTGTAAGCAACTTAGAATACTTACATAAATTCTCAAGCAAAGGTAAACTTAATCCACAACCACAACTGGCCACTTGGCCAGATGCATTTTCTTTGAACATGGGTTTCAATGCTGTTTCGGTGAATGTGAGATTTAAAGGCAGAGTAGTTTTAATGTTAAGTCTGTTTTCATTGTGAGACTAATTGCTTTGTTTAGCAGTGGCTGAAAGCAGGCATCCGGAACAGAAAAAGAGGGCGTTCCCATCAGCTGATGTAACAGTGATGTCACAACATGGGCAGAACATGGATGGGAGATGGGGCAGGAATGGGTGGAGTTGTGGGTGATGTAAGGGGCGTGACCTTAGTCTGGTTTTAGCCACAAAGAAAATTGGCAACCCTAGAAAGAAGTGAAGAAACAAGAATAGTAGTATGTACTGTTGCAAAAGCATTTAACAGGATTAGTCATGAGGCAATGTGGAAAGTACTTGAGGCATGTGGTATAGGTGAAAGAAATAAAAGAATAGTGGATATTACAAAACCTTGTTAGGAGAATTCTGGGATGAGAGTGCAATAAATGAGCATTGTCGCTTCACAGCAAGAGGTTCTCCGGTTCAATTCTCAGCTAGGGTGCCCTCTGTGTGGAGTCTGCATGCCCTCCCTGCATTTGTGTGGGTTTCCTCTGGGTGCTCCGGTTTCCTCCCACATTACAAAAACATGCATAAGGAGCCTTTCTCCCCAGGCCTCTGCTGAAAATTGGCTTAGTTCCAAGTCAGACTTTCCTAGTTAACAAATGTTAAATAAATAAATAAAAAAGCAGATGTGGGGGCATGGGTGAAGCAAAGGGAAGCACAAGAGGTATATTGGATTAAGAAAATCTGAGAAACAGTCAGAGGGGATAGGGCAATTATTTTGGGGGGTGAGAATAGGCCCAGGGAAAAAGGAGGAGAAGTGCAAAAAGGCAGGTATACACATATAACAAATATCACAAGACATGACAGACAAAAGGTGGAAATAAACAGTAAAGAAAGGTAAGGTACACAGACAGCACACTCTACAACATACACAGCAGAACGCTGACAAACAGGGTGGAGTTGCATACTAGCCATGGTGAAATATAGAAATATATATAAACCTATGCACTCTTATGTTGACTTGCTGCAAACTGTGTGACAGTCACAAATAGATATATATGACCAATGGTAGTTGTGTGGTGTGGGGTAATAAACAGTCATCACAGTTCACATCAGATACTGAATCCAATACCCAAATTGTCTGCCAGCAGTGCAAGTATAAGCCAAGCAACAGCACAGATAACTACATGCAGCACACAAAATGCTGGGCAATACCAACAAAGGACAGAAGAGAATCTCGAATATGCATGTGAAAGGTAAACAACCAATCACAGAGCCAAACAGCAGTACTGCAGCAAAGGAATAAACTGGCTGCTACTTACACAAAAGTGTACATGACACAAACAGATGTGTAATGGAATGTATATGTCACAGACATATGCCATGCTAGAGGCAACACACAGGTGTAGACTTGTATGTATTACCTTTAGTGGCCTAACAGGAAACTATCGGAAAGCAATGTCAATACAGGGTAATATATAACACACAAGTATAACAAGAACAAGGATTTAATGCAAGCAACAGCCAGCAACTTGTGTGAATATGTCCTACATCTGTACAATAGCCATAGTGTTGGCACAAGTCGACCTTCTAATAAAACAACACTATGAAAATGGATGATAATTCAAAGGAAGGTAAACATATACCGTGTGCATGTGCAAGGCATATGCCATACCTACAAAGGGTATAGGGAGGTGGACAACATGGGCCCACATCAAGGAGTATGTACCAATAAAGCTAAGTAGTCAGACAATAAAAAAAAAAAAGACAACACTATGTAAGGGGACACATTGCAAATGTATATGTATATCACATAGGGTGGTGTTGAAGTCAGTCCAAGCTATATTGAAGTGAATGGCCAATGTATGTCACATGGGCAGATGGCATTACTAATTGCAAGAAACATGGCCTTGAAATTCAGATCGGCGAGATATGATCGAATTTCTGAAAACTCAAACATAAAAAAACACACAAAAATCTATTTTTTATAGTTTTGCAGGGGGCCAAGCTCCCTGCACCGCCCACACCCCTGCTAATTTTATATATATCTATATATCTATATATATATATATATATATATATATATATATATATATATATATATATGTGGGTCTACCTGATAACACCGACATGCCAAAACACCGACAATGAAATAACTGACACGACAAAACTGAAAGAAACAAAAACACGAAACTTCACATGCCCGACAAACCACAATCCCGACAATCAACAAAACAAATACCTTTCCCGAAAAACACACACACAACACAAACACACCAAAAACCTTACAAACCTACACTAAACTTTACATACACAACTATCTATGCACTAACCTTAACCCAAACCCTAACACTACGTTCCATTACTATCGCACACGTATCTTACCCGCACACACCCTAACCCTAACTCACTTAATCTGCCCCTATCCATCAAGTCCATCATTATCGCACACTTACCTTACCCGCACCCTAAACCTAACTCACTTAACCCGCCCCTAAACCTAAAGTCCGTCACTATCACACACTTACCTGACCCGCACCCTACCCTAATGTCCGTCACTATCACACACTTACCTTAACATGTCAGTGTTCTCAGCGTTGGGATTCTTAACTTTCGATCATCTCCGTTGTCGATCTTCCGGTGTCAGTGTTCTTGTTGTCGGCATTGTGGACTTTCGGAGTTTTCAGGTAGACCTATATATATATATATATATATATATATATATATACCAACTCCGAGATCACAGTACATTAATAAAAACAGTAAATTTCCTATCCTCACTGTACTGTGATCTTCATTCAAAAGCTTTAGGTTTTCAGAAATTCAATCATATTATCTCACTGATATGCATTTCTAGTTTCTGAAAACTCGATCAACTGATAGGGAGGAATCCTTATAAATATATATATATATATATATATATATATATATATATATATATATATATATATATATATATACACATATGTCACTGACAATGGTTATGACTGAGGAAAGGATGACTTTAATGACTATTTACAGTCCCAAGTTACAATGGGGTTTCTCTATTGATGTGCACAGACATCTACACAAATCAGTGCATATCAAAATCAGAATCATATTTATTGGCCAAGTATGCATGCATACAAGGTATTTGACTCTGGTTTCACTGACTCTCCAAGTATGAATTACATAAACAACATACATACATACATACAACTATTAAGAACAAGACAAAGGACATACTTTCAACTATTAAGAACAAGACAAAAAAGTAAATATACATATACATACAAGGTGCAAAGTGCAACTCAGTGCAGGAAACACTAAAATAACTCTGAAAGAAACAAGTATTAACAATATGTAAACAATATTGCAGGACCCTCAAAGGCTTGGGAAAAAGAATACCCCAACCTAATAAGCTGAATTAACCGTTTATAAACTTGATGGCCTGTGGGAAAAAAAACTGTTCTTCTATCTGCTTGTTTTGATGCATATTAGTCTGTAACTTCTGGCCAATGGTACTAGTTCAAATAGATGGTGACCTGGATGTAAAGGGTTGGTGATGATTTTCACACCATTTCATACCACTTCTTAAAAGTTGTGCATGTACATGAATAAAGAATGTGTGTAGAAATGTAACATAGGCCAAAGAAGGCATATTTTAATGTTATTATATAAATCAGCAGTACCAAGTTGTATACATGAACAGTACTGTTGTGGTCTTTGCAGTCTGTACAGTAGGACTGCCCATATATAGCAGACACAGTTATAGGATACTATATGGCACCATCATTACCAATACATGCCACACACAAAGGCAGTATGAGAATGAGACAGCATGACAAGTGTCAAGCAAAGCAAAGGGGCAAGAATATGTCCTGCTTTAATGAGACATGACACAGCAACCCACAAATCATAACCATCCCTCTGTGTTATTTGTGGAGTACAGGAAAAATGTTGTTTGTGAGTTGCTGTCAATACCACACATGTGTTGAGAGGAACTCTTGCACCAGTAGCAACATGTTAACTGCAAAATGCATAATGGTGGCATACCGGGTCACAGTGTACACACATGTAATGAGTACCATACCTGCCCATATGGAGCAATATATGCATCAAGTGCAAAAACTCATGGATATCAGCATAATGACTGCATATCTAATATGATAATCTGTCATGCACCCAGTGAAACATAATGCAAAATGTCACAAATCGATAAAGTGTATGGTTGGCCATGTATCACATAAGCATGGCAGCAAAATGCTATGCATGCACAAGTGTGCCTATATAGTCCAATCACTTATATGGCAAACACCATGCTGGCAGCATTTGCATAAGTGGATCACACAGACAATATATACCACCCTGAGGGCCTGCCCTGATTGGGCTGAACATCATGAATGATCTCCCTGGCTATTTCCCCTGAATGAGTCCCACATAGCCCTTGCCATATCCCAGAAGAAATTCCTCATCATGTCTCTCATCTGTGTTCAAAGCACATCAGTCATCACTTCCTGGATCTGGTCTCGAAAATCATCTTATGGTGGTGCTGGGTGGCATCTCCTCTCAGATGCAGCAAGGATGATGGCATATGCAGGTCAAGGTTCTTCCTCATCATCATCGTCTCCATCAGAGACACAGGCAGTGCTCTGCCATGCCTGCTCATTTCTGGTGTCTGATGGGTGAGTGCCCATGGTCACATGTTCTGTCAAGGTGAATCACATGATAAGAAAGAAAGTGCATAATATGCAGATATTCAAATATATGAGTACATAACATACCCACTCTGATACAATGAAAAGGCAGAAAACATTCAGTATGAATTGTTACTATAAGGTGTGCCCATATTCAAGTGTACCACTATATGTGATGCAGATCACTAATACAAACGATAACAATGAAAACAGCATGTCTATCACGATACACATTCCTGTGAAAAACATGGCTGTCATTAAACACAAACTGATGTGCACATCAAAAATGTAAGAGACATCAACTAATATGCCTTCAACATGTGATCTCTGCATATGAGAAGAAAGGTATAACATCATGAATTGCAGTTGCCATTAAAACCATAGTCTCAGATGATATGGCCTAAAAGGATTATGTAGAAGGAGTATAATAGAACAGGTGCTGTTGGCAGGTGGATACTCATGCACACAACACATTTTCTGTGTCCTGTTATCTATAGTTATGGACGATTTCAATACTGGTCCATATCAGGACCACTATATCCATCACAGTATGTATGCAGGTATATCCAGTCCATGCCATGGCATGCATAATACAGCTTATCTGTGGAAATCCTGCTATTACCTAACAATTTGTTTATCAGCCATCATTATGCATGACAAGCATGGTGCACAGCCAGCACACATAGACATCGTGGCAAATGAAGACACACATGCCATGACACAGTGGAATGCAACACTGACATGCGTCTACATTGAAAAACAATTGCTACACTGTTAAACTACTGTGGAACTGACAACATATCTGCAGTACTGTGGCCTGCAGTGGATAACAATTGATATGTGCCTCTTTACATGAGCCAGCAGACTGTTTGAGAGAATATCACTATTTCCATGTTTCTTATTTTGTATGTGCGCTTGCACATTTACATCAGGGTGTGTGAATACGTGAATCACCCACAACTGTAACCCAGGTGTCTGTGCAAGTAACGAGTTATGTGAACAGCCACCAATTAACATATTTGTATAATAAAGGTATAGGCTGAGATGACAATCCAGTGGGAAATATAAATGCTATATAGGTTCATAGGTAGGTACTAGGCTATTGGCCCTAGGGCCTATATAAGCCTAGCAAAAAAGGTACCCTGGCTTTCGCCACCCAAGAAAATTATTTTCCTGTGCCCCTGTCAAGCAGAGCCACAGAGGTGATCCCTGGGGTGAATTTCCTATTTCCCATCCAATCATCAAGATTTTTCCTGAAGAGTGCTAATGAGGAGCTTTGTTTGATATAGATAGGTAGTTTGTTCCAAAGTATGGGAAGTCTCTGGGACAGGAATCTATCCCTCCAGCATGTTCTGTTTATTGTGGTGACTACGTTTAGGTCCCTAGAGCTTGCAGCTTGGAGAGATTGGGATTTCTTTAAGTGGAGCATGTTCAACAGCTCTGGGTTTGACATAGTTTTGTATGTTAGCCAAAGAGTGCCTCTGAGTAGGCGATATGCAACAGATTAAAGCTGGAGTTTTTTGAGACGGTCTGCGTAGGGCATCTGTTTGAGGCCGGTAATCTTCTTTGTGAGGTATTACTGCAGCCTTTCCAGTTGTAGATGTCTTGTGAGGTACATACCAAAAGGGGCATTATACTCTGTTATGGGTCTAATGAGAGACAAGTAGAGGAGAACAATTACCTGTTTTTTCCTGGATGAGAAACCTTTTGTGATGAGGTGTGCCTCATAGAAGGATTTCCTGACTACTGTGGTGATGTGATTATCAAAGGAGAGATTACTGTCCACTTGTGTCCCAAGGTCTCTTATCACGCTTTGGGTGTTAAGTACACTACCATCTATGTGGTAGCTCATGAGTACAGAGTTTTTACCAAAAAGGATGACAATGTACTTTTTGGCATTGAGGTTCAGGCCATGGCTTTGACACCAGGCATCTGTCTCAGTGAGGCCCTTTTGTAGGATGTCCACATTGTTAGGAGTTTTGATTATGGCTCCTAGTTTGCAGTCATCTGCAAACTTCATTAGCCAAAGACCTTCTGTGTTAGCCTGTATTTCAGAAAAGTAGATACCAAACAGGAGAGGACCCAGATCTGAACTTTGTGGTACTCCACTTGTCACTGATCTGAAGTCAGATTTGGAGTCTGCTACTTTCACAGTGTGGGTTCTGTCAATGAGCCAGTTGGCAATCCATCTTGTGATATAGGGATTTATACATAGTTTTGTGAGTTTATCTATAATTCCAGAGTGGGGGATGGTGTCAAAAGCCTTTGCGAGATCTAGATAGGCTGTGTGAACCACCTTACCCTCGTCTATGGCTTTGGTGATTGCTTCAAAGAAGTCTATCAGGTTCAGGAGACATGATCTGCCTTTTACAAACCTGAACTGGGTGGTGTCCAGAGTTTGGAGATTACCAATGTCTTTGTTTATAAGTTCCATGATGATACATTCCATGGCCTTGCAGACCAGGCCCATTAGGCTAATGGTGTGGTAGTTCCTGGGGTCTGTGGTGGCTCCCCATTTGTAGAGTGGGATAACCATCACCGTGCACCATTCAGTGGGCATAAAACCTGAGGTAAGGTTATGGTTGAACATGGTGCTTAGGTGAGGAGCCAGTTCATTCTGTAGTCAATGTAGAATACAGCCTGGGATGTTGTCAGGTCCCATGGATGCTGTGTTCTTGGCTTTGGAGAGTGCGTTTTTTACCTTTGCAGCCGTGATTACAGGAACTTTGCATTCTTCTGGTATAGACATGGGCCCTTTAGGGGGTGAGGGGTGGGTAAAGTAAGCATTGAACCTATCTGCTAGGATGCTGGCAATATTAGTTGGTTCTGTATATTTAATGCCATTGTGCTGTAACGCAGAGCAGATCTGAGTGTTGCCATTGAGATTCTTGACATAGCTATAGAATGCTTTGTGGTTGACTTTAGAATCAGTGGCAATTTTGTTTTCATTGCTAGCTTTGAAAGATTTTATGAGGCATCTCAGCTTCTTAATGAGGCTGACCAGGGAACTCCTCCAATCATGGGATTTTACTCTTTTTTGCAATAGTTTCTTCTGTTGTAGAGTTTGTTTATAGCAGGGGATCACCAGATTGACTTCCATTTTTTGGAGGATAGCATCTTGGTTTTGTTAGGGATAGCACGATCCATGCACTCGTGTAAGTGCTTATAAAGTGTATTTGTGTAGGATTCAGCAGTCTTACCTCCATTGTCCATCTGCATGGGTGTCGTGAAGTTTGCCACTTCTGTCTTAAGAAGTGTAAAGTTTGCTTGGGAGAAGTTTTTTTAGGTTTCCCTAATGGGGGTGGGGGCAGGTTGTGGATGTCTAGGGTGATTAGCTTGTGGTCAGATCTGACCAATGAGGAACTGACCTCTGGTGTGGAACACTGGTCACCCATGTTGGTAATGACCAAGTCTAGGATATTGCTGCCCCTGATGGGGGTGTGGATAAGTTGATCCAAGGTGTTGAAATTTATGAATTCCAGAAAACATTGAGCAAAAGAGTTGGTCCATGAGTTGTTTTCCGAGTTAATGGTGGGGTAGTTGAAATTACCCATTTTAGGGTGTTGGGTTGTACCCTAATATTTTCCAATGTATCAATAAATGAGGAGTGGGAATCCTGGGGCATGGTAGGGGACCTGTAGCAAGTTACAATTTGGATTGCGGTCTTGTCCAGAGTTAGTTGCGCTTGGATAATCTCGGATGCATTATGCTGAGTAACTAGTCTGGAGGTGTGGATATCCTTAATGAATATGGACACACCTCCTCCCTTAGTGTTTCAGTCCAGGTTAGGTGACCAAAAAGTGTGGTATGAATTATAGCCTGGTAATGCAGGGGTGCTCTCCGGAGCCTTGAACCAAGTCTCTGTCACTGCACAGATGTCGATGTTCTCCATTTTAAGGAGTGTCTTGAGTGAATGCATTTTGAGGTTTAGACTTCTATCATTGAGTAACATTACTCTCAGATTTTGCTTGCCTATTACTGTGGTGAATTTGTCATTTGAACCTTGCCTGAAAATAGGCACTATAGGATTGGCAAAAGCCTTAGCCAGTATCCAGAATCCCAAGGGCGGCAGGTTCAGGCCATCTCTGGCAAAGCATCATGGTCTGTTGATCATGTCATCCCAGGCAAACAGACGCTGGATCCCATTAGAATGACACCAGAATCTTAGCCAATTGTTGAAGTCAAGTCATTTTGTACTGTGGTATCATTCTGGGTGATGGCAGGATGCTACTCAGGGCTAGGGTCATACCTGCCTGGACTATAAGATCAGAGAGCTCCTCCATGTCTCTTTTCATGTAGTCCAGGGAGGTACATCACACCAACATGGACAATGACAGAGTGATATTTGTACTTGTTGTGGAGTGACCTGAGTGCATGCATTATGTGGTGGATCCTGGCACCCGACAGGCAGCTGAGAGTAATTTTCTCCTTGTTTAGCCTGGTGAGTGGAACATCAGTGTGCATGACTATAGAGTCACCTTTGACTAGAGTGTTGGGTATGTTGTTATGCCTTATGGGCTGTGTTTTAGTGGCACACTAAGTCTGTGGGCTATGTGTAATTTGGGTTGTGTTGGGAGGTGGAGGTTGCTTGCATTTCTGCTTTGGTGGTCTCTGTTGCTTGAGCAGATTTTTTTGAGAGCCTCCGTGAATGTAGGTGTGTGTTTTGTGTTTCTATGTGTGTGTTTTGGTGGTGAAGGTTTTGAGGGACTATGTAATGAGTGTAGTGTGTTGCAAGTGTTTACTTTCTCCTCTTGAGTACTAAAAACTGTTTTCCTCTAGATAAGTGAGGAAAGTTGAGTGCTGTAGTAATTTGTAGCTTATTTAGTGCTTACAATGAGTTCTGAACAAGTGCTGAGCTTAAAGAAACAGATTTGAGTGCTAAAACTAAAAAAAACTGGCTAGTTCTAAGGGAAAATGTGAAAAGCAGACTTTATGGCGCCGGGAATAGTTTAACCCTAGCTAAGCAGCGATGCATAAAGTGTATTTTTTAATATAACAGTAGCAAATGAGCAAACTGATTTAAACAACTTAACCAATTAACCAATAAAAAGCTAAAAACTGAACCCCGTTCCAGCAGTCTTTGATCAGACAAGTTCTAACTGCACAATCCTGCCACTAGGGTGCAGGGGAACCTTCTCCAAAAAAGATGGCCTGGATTAGTGCTCAAGTTATACAAACAAAGTTAGATTCAGCAGGTCTGAATTTAGTCTATGCTACAACAAACAAGGCATACCATTTTCAGAAAGAAACAGTTGAAATAAGCAGGCACAATAAGCATTTAACCAGAATCTCCCAGCTCAGAAGGACAGAATCTATCCTCTCCTCTCACAAAAGTGCAGACCACACCTTCTTAATGTAAAAAAACTAGCCCGAAGCCCAAGTGCTTAAACCAGAACTAATACACTTTTAGACTAACAGACACTAAGCCTTCAATCAGTAACTGCCAACTTAGAAGGATATAAGCTACCTGTCTTGCCACAACAGTGCAGACCACAAACCTTCTTAATGTAAAACAACTGGTCTGAAGCCCAAGTGCTTCACCCAAAGGCTTAGAATAACAGTTACAATTTAATCAGGCTAGTAACAAGCAGTAATAAATGCAGCAGAATAAATGCTATTAAGTACTTTTAAGAACAAGTAGCAAAAGCAAAATAAAGTAATAAAGTAGGAAGAAACACAAATACAGTAAAAGCAGATGAATAAAGTGCATTTTTTGTATAACAATAATAAACAAGCAAACTGATTTAAACAAATTGCCCAATTAACCAGTAAAAAAGCTCAAAACTGAGCCCTGTTCCAGCAGTCTTCAATCAGACAAGTTCTAACTGCACACTCCTGTCACTAGGGTGCAGGGGAACCTTCACCAAAAAAAGATGGCCTGGGTTAGTGTTCAAGTTATACAAACAAAGCTAGATTCAGCATGCCTGAAACTAGTCTATGCTACAGCAAACAAGGTGCACCGATTTCAGAAAGAAACAGTTCAAATAAGCAGGCACAATAAACCTTAAACCAGAAATTCCCAGCTCAGAAGGGCAGAATCTAGCCTCTCCTCTTACAATAGTGCAGACTACAAACCTTCTTAATGAAAAATAACTGGACTGGTCTGAAGCTCAAGTGATTAAACCAGAACTAATGTACTTTTAGAATAACAGACACTGAGCCTTCACTCAGCAATTCTCAACTTAGAATGATGTAAGCTACCTGTCCTGCCACAACAGTACAGACCATAAACCTTCTTAATGTGAAAACAACTGGTCTGAAGCCAAAGCACTTAAACCAAAAGGCTTAGAATAACAGTTACAATTTAATCAGGCTACTACCAAGCAGTAATAAATGCAGCAGAATAAATACATTTTTTTAGTAAAGTGCAAGGAGAGAGAAAGGAGGAGCAGAAGAATAATTCAAGGTTAAGAACCTAAGTGGGTTGGCCTTCTCAAATGTTCTCTTTTTATTAAGTATAGTGAACACCAGACTGGGAGGGGTGTCCCAGATCAAAATTACCATGGGGGGGGGCAACTGCAAAGCCACCAACTATAACAACACCACAAGAATAGGGTGGGAGGGAAGGAAAACAACTGTTTCAGGACAGATGAGAAACAGAAAACAATGCCAGAAAATATATAAAATAATTCAGTCAGGCAAAACAAAAATTCAGTCAAGCAAAATTAAGACAATGCAGAACTCTGAAAGGTTAAAATGCCATGAAATATATTTATCAATCAGTGATATGTTTCCAGATTGTTTGAAAATCACACCAGCCAGAACACCAGGAGTTTCCAACATACTCAACAAAATCTTTAGAATACAACACAACACCCTAGAAATAATGGACAATCATAAACACAGCAACAACATGTGACATATGAAAATAATAGATTATATCGAAAAAACAGTGCTGTCTGTCTACTAATGTATCAATATCCTACATACATTTATAAGTGATCACTATGTGTGTGTCACTGCAAAATGCAAAGAGTGCAATGCTGCTTGGTGATTATGTAGCAGCCAGATATAAATGAAGGACAGAAATGACTATATGCCCAACTATCCCTAAACACAGGATGCAAGCATGTTGTAACCAAAGCATTAAAAGCATTGCAGGCAGAAGCAATACCTATGTTGAACTGAAATGCATGCCAGGCATAGTCTGCCAAAAATAGTGTCAACAATGAGACTGCAGGCATCCATTCATTATGTGAATAGGCAGCCTTTTTACAACAGATCACTTGCTGGGTAACAACAGCTGCTGTACAAACAGCAGACAAAGAACTAATAACTTTATATGAAACGTGATCAACAGCATTGTGACAGTTACACATAACTGACTGTCATCTAGGTTGTGATATATAATTCACAACATTGCCTTCAGCCAACATGGTCTGCTCATAATACATATGTAAACAGATCCATTTCTATATCCTGAAATCCCAGAAGCATGATGATGAAAATCCCGAGACAACAGTTGTGAAACAGGAAGCACCAACCCACCTAAGTTTAACCAGGGCAAATAAACACTTGCCCAACAAAGGGAATTATGCCCTTTCTCCACTGTAGTGCGATGCCAAGTTGGTATATATAGTAAGGGGTGTGGGGGATTAGTCCCTCACCTATGTGTTTTTTAGATGGTGCAGTGAGTGTTGGTGTTGTTTTGGTAAGTGTTTACTTGCCCTGGTTAAACTTACATGGTTCGGTGTTTCCTGTTTCGTAATTGTCATCTTTGGATTTTCATCTTCGTGCTTCTGGGATTTCAGGCTATAGAAAGTAACTCATTTAAACATATTTTTATGAAATACATACTGGTATTCACAGGGATTGTATGGTTTTTGCACTTACCTTACAGAGGCATAATGGGTATTCTTGAATTAGTAGTAGAGTGCATGGAAATGCAACACAAGCTAGTCCTCTAACAATGGTCAGCTCTATTCTAGGTACGAAATTTGAAAATGTACTTAACGTACCTCTCTTTCTGGGCTGCTCATCCAGTCTATGTATTCACTCGATGTACAAAGCACAATTCCTAGTGCATTCTTCATCATCTGCAAATAGAAAAAAAGCATGTATGAATGATACTATGTAGGTACAAAATAACAATGAAATACAATGAGCAGCTCCTATTCTCTAACTTTTATAGTGAATAACATTACAGAATCTGTAAACACATTTTTGATGTGTCACATACAATATATTACACATTGTAAGACCTTTGAACACAGATTAGAGAACCTGATATTCGAACCTGTGGCTCTCAGCTATGCTTACATTACAATCCAGAAACCTACTTGCCTAGTTAATTCATCTTGGTTGTGAATGCTTGGAGGAACTGCAGTTAAACAAATCAGAGGTATGACTCTACAGGGATGGGGTAGTAACATGGATCACAGCTTACATATTACAAGGTGGTTAAAATACAGTGCAACTTTTACCATGTACTGTACATTTGGAAACAAAAGCATGCATGCGTGACTGCATGTCAGCACAGTGGACACAACACAAAACACAACTGTAACATTTCATGGTGCAGACAGTGGAACACTGTCAAATAACGCATTCCTGCTCTTAATAGACAACTACAAATTTCTGTGCTTCACATACATATGAATGTAGTTTAAGTATGAGGGCAGAAAATATGTACATATATTTTGTTGTTACATTAGGAATTATACGCCATGACTATCCAGGATATTAGGAGATGTCCCTGATCTAGAGTGAGAATGTATAGCTGTCCATCTCACTCCCTTCGATTAACAGTATGAGAAAGATGGTGGATTAGAGTTAATAAACAATGACAGAGGTATATGGTACACTGATTTGTCAGTGTTATCATATTCTACATTCATACTAAGGAACTATCCCACGATGTTCAAAGCTTCACACATACAACTGTAGTAAAATAGCTGCTGTTGGCCAATCTATGTTATAGTCATATGTGCAATATACCTGTAAGCATCAACAAGCAGGCATCCATACAGGCATTTTCAAAGTGTTTACACACACATATCTAGATTTAATTAAAAATATCCCTTACATCAATTTTACACCACTGTTAGTTATGATATCTGCATGTTGGCTTCTTGCTTAGCAGGCTGAGCTAATACACAGCACAGTATTTTCCAGGTAGGTATCTATATTCCTGCAGATAATGGAGGAATATGCAGTCATCTGACACCTAAAAGCTATAGGCCCAAATGCTTCACGCAACTGCTAGACAGCATCAACTTTATAACATAAAACATATGTTAAACACTCAGACCTGATCTGGTCTTGTGATTAACAAACAGGTATTCAATAATGATGTGCATTTTGTAAAGCAAAACTGTTTAATAGTATGTACTTGATAATAAACAAATAATCACAATGAGAATCAAACCTATAATTACAGATAGAACAGTCACCTTGCCTTCTTGATTATCAAGATAACCTAATTGTCATAATAGTTAGATAATAAGTTTAAAAGGCATATATCCAACATATGGGTCACTGCTATATCTCTGATTTCCTTAGAAATTTACAGGTACACTTAGGATTATGACACGTACTGTAGGCATACACTGGCTGTCTCCACACCTCGGTGACCCTTCAGCAAAGATCCTCAGTGTCCCTCTGATTCAGATCATTGTAGCAGTGGCAAACCTGCACTCCCATTTGGTAGATTCCAGTATGAAATCAGTGCTCCCTCTCAATCCATTTCCAGATGTTAATCATTGCGAGGTTCCCTGGTCTTGCTCTGTGGTCTGTTTCTCATATGATGCTCTACTCCAGCATAGACAGTCAGCATCTTGATGGTCTCCACCTTGGATCAAGTGGGTTCTTGGACATTTCGAAGCTTCTTGGTAGTAGCCATCTTGATGACAATGTTGACGAAACAAATTTCAATTAATAGCTCACTGAGGTCCCACTGAGTTCACAGGTAGCAATGATCTGATTTATAAATTTTTCAAAATCACAGTTTAAAAGTTGTGCTTATGAGATGGTATCAGATCATCTGAAGGTAATGGGAAAGTGTTACACATGGTCCTGTTTAACTATACCTAAATAGGATTAGAAAACCTTGAATTTTATTGAACCTTGTTAATTATGTGTGGCACAGATGGGACTTAAAAGCTGTGTGTGCATATCTGGTCGTACTTTCAGTTATACCTGACAAATAGGTAGCTTCAAAGTAATGTTGCACCTGTTAGCACTGCTGTGGTGGGATATGTTTCTCTCCTAATAGTCTTATGTTATCATCACTCCTTAGAAATGTATGTGTATATGCTTAAATTGATGCTTGTAGGGAAAACTGTGTGTAATAGAAAAAAATGTATGTGACTTTCTGGAGGGATGTGGGATTGACCTGTATGAATACAGGTGGATACATCTGCATCACAATGGACAGTGCTTCTTCATATGTACTTGTACAGCAAACTGTAAACTGCACCAGTGAATAGTAAAGATGGACGCACTAACAAAATATCTGTATATATTGCTGGTGACTCTGTTTAGTCTGTAGTATACTTATGGAAACCTACAAATTCTGTCAGTATCTGTATGTTACAGTGCAATGTGTATTTGTAATTATGCTATAGATATTTATTAAAACATGTACTAGATATAATGCCTCAATAAAACTATATCCGTGTTTATGGCTGTTACCTTGCACTCTTTGTGGTATGCTTAGTGATAGGCAGGCTTTCCAACAGTTTCTCTAAGTTGTTCAATTGCTACTGTACAGATACTTTCTGCTAAGAGTAATAGTTATCACTGATTTTCATCCCATACAGACAAAATGGGCATAATATTCACAGCTCACCATTATTGATTGTGTTAATATAAGCTATTTATGAATAACAATCCAGGTTACTATGACTGTTTATCTTTTCCACATGTTGCCTGTTTAGACTGATTTTGCATAACATCTGTTGTTAATACAGGATGTGCTTGACAGCCATCCAACATTATTGTTCTACACATGTGTTATGCGTAGTATGTTTATGTGAAGTGCATGTAGACTGTATGGACTGGGTGGCACAATGGTGTTGTGGTTGCCCATCAACTGCTGTAATATCCACTCAACTCTCACATGCAACCTCTACAGATATCACAAGTTATAATATTATTCCATGTCTTATGTATTCAGACATTGTTCTTATATCGTATATGTTGCTTATATGTCACACTACCATATGGGATAGGGACTATTTCATATAACTTTGCAGTGCGCAGAAATGCAAAGAGGGTAAATTGACATAAGCTGTTAACATAATCATCGCCATATGTGGGGCCCCACATTAACCTAACCATGCGCATATAACTGCCTTCCAGATGGCAAACAGACCTAGGGAAGATAATTTTTTGACAGAAGAAAATGAGATAATAATAGATGCTCTGCACCAGCATGGACAGAGACTCCTTGGGCAGGCAGGAAATACAGCATGGAGGAACAAAGTGTGGCTCAACTTCAGCAACATGATTAATGATGTGGGATGTCACAATAGATGCCATGAGGCCTGTCACTTATGGTGCTTTGACATGATCCTTTGAGCAGCCAATAGTGTATGCCAGTACAAGAGGTCAAGGAATGCCATCGGTGTTGGTCCAACATTAACTCATCCATATGAGCTTACACAGTTTTTTACATCCCTGCATATGGTAAGTGGGGAGCTTTGCATACCCTGGTGTGGTGTAGAAGCAGGTGTGCCAGGCCATACAATTATGTGTTACTTTGTATTACATTGTTAAATATCAAGTACTGTACTTCAGTCCAGATTGTTTTGTTGCTGCATATTTATTTATTGTTATTTGCATGTTGTAGTAGCAGAACTGCATCATGCACATGGGGCGCATATGCTGATGACGACCAATGTAAGTGTAATGACATGTTGCCATACAACTTCAGTACATATGTAACTCTGCAACCAACATGTTTAATGTTGTCAGAATTCATTTGCACAGGTCCATCCACGTATGCACAGCAGCAAGATATGACAGGTGATTGTCCCTGTACACTGTTACAGTGAACATTACCTGTTATTACTTCTGCCACCCTTCGTGCCAGTGGTGTATACTATCATATTGATATTTCCCTGACATTCTAACCTACAGTTGCATCTTCAGGGGACATAAGCCAAGTAGGTGCACCTGCAGACAGACCAGGTATGGTTTTCCACCATTTTCATAAGCTGCAGCATTGTGTAGCATAACTGCATTGTATGAAATTAATGGCACTGCTTTTCATACACAGGGATATCTGGCCAACAGATGTACCATACATCACATGAGTATTACCATATTATTTTACTGTGTTGTATATGTTGTCATGAGCCTAGGCCTGCATACATGACTCTGTTTTCTTTATTTGTATTTTCTCACTACAGGATCTGCATTATAGCAGTCAAACTCATCACATAGGGTGGGTGTAACTGGTATGCTATTTTCTCTGTTTCCTACAAGTCACTGCTGTTTCTCCTGTTGTTGTCTTCCATTAATGCTGTGTGCTTCAACCTCTGCATAGGACAGTCATCACTGTTTCCACAGCTGAGACCAATTGGTACGCATATATATTACCTATTGTGTGTTGTACCTATGTTGGAATGGCACACACTGGCAAGTATTTGATTACTAATACTGTGTTTATGCATTTGTTTCCCCTACAACCATTGCATTTCATCCTTCACCTCCAGTGCTGGAATCCCACAAGGACATGTCAGGTGTGCATTATGTTGTTATTCCTCACATGTCATGTATATTGCATATGTAATATAATTGCCAATTCTCTGTTAAATAGGTTCCATGGGTCACACTTAGCTACAACCTCCTATTCCTCCCATTTAACCACTATAACCAATTATTCTGCAACTACTCTCTGCTTCACACCCACTTCCTTTTATCACACAGCACCCAAGCCATCTAATCTTCACACTTTAATTAACCAGCTCTCCTTTATATATTTGAATTCCTACTACACTACCACGCACTTCAAACTTATATATACCTTCTATCAAATCCAATTCTTAATACTTATTATACTTGTATCACTTCCTTCATTATATTATCTTCTCTGAATTCTACTTCTCCCACTTTATACCTCTCAACTAATCTCCCCAATAAGACTTCACAGTACTTCTCCCTTATCTAAATCACCTCCTACTTTTCCTATACAGTGTCACCTCTCTACACCACTCTCCTACAATACTAGTCTTACGCACTGACATCTGCACCCTCCTAATACTATCCTATTACCTAACTAACTTTCACATTCAACTGCCCGACACTTTCTTCTCTCTTATCAATACAAATCTGCAGTCCCACGACCCACTACCTCTCAAGCTTGTAATTGCTTCTAACCTATACAACACCACTTACATAGGATAATTTCCAAACAAATATCTACCACTTTTTCCAAAATATCAAACTTCTCTCAAATATACCAAACTCATAACTAAACTCACTAAACTTCTCTTACATTTCTTTACACAACTAAAGCTTTCTGGAGATATACACCAAACCCTGGCCTTGAAGGTGACCAGCAGCACTTCACCAACACCTCCACTCTACCACCCAAGACAAGAACATTAACTTCCCCTAGCAGCTCTAACCTCCTGCTCATTAACATGAACATCAGGAGCACAGTCAATAAAATACACAAACTCCATGCCGGCCTATCACCTTACTCTCCTGATATCATAGTTCTAATAGAAACTGGTTAAAGCATGAAATTAGCAATAATGACATTTTTCCTCCAGGTTATAATATACATAAACATGATACAAAAAACAGGTGCGGAGGTGGTATAGTCTTACTGTTTAAACAAAACATAAAAGTAGAACTTACAGAACCAAATATGGATGATTTCAATAACATTGAGGCACTACTACAAATATGCAATAAACTGCAGCAAATATATAACCCTAATAGGTACTAATATTCTTCCTGACAACAATCTCCAAATAATAGAGGATTTTTTATACTGGATATCACTAAGATTCTCACAAGAAACCATCATAATGGGTGACTTTAATACTGACTGGAGCTGCTATGACTGATAAACCCACTAACTTTATTAACCTACATGGATTCACCCAGGTCGTACAATCCACAACCAGAATAAACAAGGCTACCAACATGCACTCTGTTCTAGATTGGATTCTAACTAGTAAACTCACTCAGGCCTACTAATCAGGCTGCCTCCCTGATAGCATTAGTGATAATCTCCCAACATACTTAAGTAGACACCATCTTTACACCCACAGAAATACAACATACCAGCAAATTAGAAACAACAACAACAAAAAAAGCCCCTGAATGTTCAGACTTTTAACTCTTACAAAACTGTGCCTGGACCCCACTCAAAAAACTACCCCTAGATACAGCTGTGGATTTTTTCAACTCTTCCTTCCTTGAAATACTAAGCAAATCAACCCCAAGTAGAACTGCTAGAGTGAACTCCAACATTGCCCTAACAGATAAAGCTTGGACAGCATGGCACACCAACAAAAATCAAGTAAACCTAGAACATTATAGACAACTATGAAATAAAACCAAAACCCAAATCAAACTAGAGAAAAAACATATTATACTACATTACAGCAAAAGAACCACAACAATACTAAACAATTTTGGTCTGTCATAAATAAACTCTTTCATCCAGGGCAATCCTCCACTCCTACCCCATCAACCACTAACAATGACAGCATTGCTGCACAATGTAACTCTTTCTTTACAAATACTTTACACTCACTTAATTAGACCTACTGCAATGCACTTCCAACTATTCCATCCATACCCAATGACAAAAATGACTACTTCCCTTTTAAACCAGTCCAAACATACACCATAAAAAATTACTCTCTAAACTAAAACCCACAATCCTTGCAGCTGATAACTAACCTACCCTCAGAATTCTTAAAGCTAGCAGCAGATACCATCTCCTATCCAATCTGTATTATAATCAACTGCTCTATATCTGAACAACACATTCCTATAATCTGGAAAATATTTACATAATCTCTTTGCACAAAAGTAGCAGTTCTATTGAGTTTTCCAATTATAGACCCATAGCTATCTTATCTCCCATTTCCAAAGTATTAGAACGATGCATTCATATGCAGCTCTTCATCTACCTTTTGTATAATATTCTCCATTCTAGCACACAGCATGGTTTCAGACCAAATCATAGTACCACAACTGCCCTGCTCAGATTTACCAATACTATCAAGCAACATAGAAATGATGGGAATCTGGTATCCTCCATCTTCTTGGACCTATCCAAAAAATTTGATCAGAAACTACTTAGCAAACTTTCTGTCCTAAAACTTAGCCACTCTTCACTCAGACTTACCTAACTAACCAATAACAAGCTGTCAAATGGCAACATGATCCCTCTTCCCCTTTACCCATTACCATGGGGTCCTCCAAGGATCAATTCTAAGTCCTCTACTTTTCGGTATCTTTACCAACAGGCTTCATACAGTCACTTTTCTAGCCTCCGTTGTCCAATATGCTGATGACTCCACTGTCATCTGTACTGCACCTACCCTAAAAAACTCCATTTAAGGAGGGCTCAACAATAGGAAGATGGAGAGTGGTTCAGTACACCAGTTATGCCATATACTATCGGTCTAAGAGGTGGATGATAAGCATCTCTATGTACCTTTGGCAGTCCCTGTATGACAGGGTTTGACAGGTATTGTTGGGTTTTCTACCAAAAAATAATTATATAATTCTGAACTAATGTCACTCCCTAAATGGGATTATACAATTATTTTTTGGTAGAAAACTCAATGATACCTGTCATACCATCCTAAAGAAGAATTTAAGACCTGTTTTTGGTTTTTAACTGATTTATATAGATATATATCACAAAGGAAGAACATGATTTATGGTTAGTAACTCTAGATGCAAAATCGTTGTTTATGGTCATACTAATGTTCAGGGTCTACAGATGTTGAGAAAGTACCTGAGGAGGAATAGTGGATATGAAAGGAAGTTTGTTGATCTGTTCTGTTTACTGATGGCGATAGTACTTGGAAATAACAATTTTCTGTTTGAACATGATATGTACATGCAAAGAGATGGGGTAGCAATGGGGACATCCACTGCCAATAGTTATGCCAATCTTGTTATGGCCACTTGTGAGGAAGAGTTGATGAGATCATCATTTTGGCAATATATGCCATTTTACAGGCACTTTGTTGATGACGTCTTCCTCCTATGGGATGGCACCCCTGAAGGCCTAAGTGGCTTCCATCAATATGTTGACACTAATACAGACTTTCTTAGATTCACTATGAATAAATCATTGCATGAAACAAACTTTTTAGGCATTAAGGTCTATAGGAAATCAGACAATGGATTGAGTACAAAGATTTATAGGAAGCAGTGTGTTATAGGAAATCACTATTACATAGGAAGAGTATGTACCCCACACATGTGTTTAGAAACATAATAAGAGGCCAAGGTATGAGGGCATCTAGGTTGAATGCAGAGGATGCTAATTTTCATGAGGAGATAGATACCTTGAAGAATAAGTTTGTGCAGAGGGGGTTTAGTAACCAGTTAGTGAATTACACTTTGAATGGAATTCCCAGTATTAGAACTACACTGGCGAAACCTTATTTTTCAGAAGGTGGACTTGATCATGAGACCCATACAAGACCTAAAAAGGAGAAAGTTGGGGTGTCAACATATTATACTAATGACATCAATCAAGTGATTGAGGTCTATAAGAATTATTGGCCAATATTGATGAGTGACACCAGTATAAAGCAGCTAGTTGGTGACAGACCAACTTTTTTATTCAAAAACAAGAAACCTTTGAAAAGATTATTATGTTACTCTAGGGACAGGAATGGGTACATACAAAGGGGTGAGATAAAGGTCACTCTCTCCTGTGGCAAATGCAATTATTGTTCTTTTCTAGATTCCACTGGAACTTTTAAACATCCAAAGACTGGCAAGACATTTAAATTTAAGGTGAGAGCTGATTGTAACTCGGAGAACATAGTATATTTAGCGGTATGCAATATATATTCTATGTTCTACATTGGGAAGACAAATCATAGATACAGAGATAGGATCAGAGAACACCTTTATGACATCAGAGTAGAAAGTACCACTAACGATTTGTCAAAGCATGTATCTACATTTGATCCATACATGCTTTCAGGTTCATGGTAATAGAACAGGTAGGATTGAATGAATGGGGTGGAGATATAGAGAACTTGACAGAGGTCATGGAAAGCAGGTGGATAATTAGAGTCAGAGCACATGCAGGTAAAGGACTGTATAATAAACATTTGCTGAAACCTGTACTAAAAAGAAGGACATTATGTAGATAGGTATAAGCACTCCTATGTGATACATATTGATATGTGCCTTTAAGAAACATAAAGCCAATTATCATGGCGACTGAATATATTGTTGGTAGATCATGTGATTTTTATTTGATTATTTAATGAGAACTATTGTTGAAGTTTTTTGTTTGATGAAGCAGTAGCAACATTACTGTGAAAGTGCTTACAATGGTTTTTGTACTGGAGTAATCATTTTATTGAAATTTTTTTGTTTTTACTAAGCTGCCTCTTGCTTTGGTTCACTTTTGGACATTATTTGGATGATAGGTGAACCATTTATCCTTTTGGCCGCATTCTGTATGTAATGTTAATCTTTAGTTTATTACTCTTCTTTATCAAATATCATATGTATATTTTATGTCATCTTTTATTCTATGTGATCCAGTGCAACAGTAGTAATATTAATCCTCCGTCTATTACTTTTCCCTTTCAAATATTGCAAGTTTATACTATGTCAAATTTTATTCAATGTGATCCAATGCAATTACTGTAATTTTCTTGTATGTCTGTAGTCTTTGTTTGTAAACACCTATGGAGCTTTTCTCCCCAGGGTTCCACTGAAAATGGGCTTCGTCCCAGTTGGACTTTCCCAGTAAACAAATGTTAAACAAATAAATAAATACAATCTGTAACATTGTAGTGATATTTTTCTTGCATATGTCAGTGATGATATCCACCATGTGCTATAAGCATATTTACCTCACTTCTGTCATCTGTCTCTTCTTTTAGAAGGTACACTACTGTCATCCTCCATTAGTCCATCCAGTGATCTTGAGGTGGGATCTGCTGCATCTCACAAAGGACACAGATGTTGTGATATAGTCTAGCCCAGATGATGACAGTCATGTGGGTGAGGCTGTAGCCTTAGATGTAGAGGTAAACATGCCCAGCCATTCTGGCAATGTGGGAACATAAGATGGTGGGCAGCATGAGGCCTGTAGACCACAGTCTCATGTTGAGTCTGCTGGTGATATTGACACTTCCCCACAACACAGCAATACTGCTCGGCACAGTAGACACAGTAGACATAGGCATGTAGCTGGTGTGCATGGGCACATGTCAAGGTGTGTCTGACTCCAGGCAAATAAACATTCCTAGTAATATCATGGATCTGACGTTTATGCATTTGCCTGTGCCATGGATCATGTTGCATACCAGCTGTATGTGCTACATGAAGGATAGGATCTCAGACATGGTGAGGTCATGACAACACTGGCTGCTCAGAATGAAAGCATGTTGTCTCTGGTATTGTCTATTGAATCCCTGGTTACAGCAGTAATACACCAGTACCATAGTATGAACAGGATCCTGCATGCTCTGACTGTACTTAGCCAAGTGCCACATGAGAGAGACAGGCCCCCTCTTATTATACCAACCGTTACCCATAGAGCATCTGTGTCTATACTGCAATGTGCACACACACATCTGCTGCTGGCCAATCCAGTGTGGGGCCCAGCAGTCAGTCAACTCACATCCATGTTCTTTTACATAGTGTGTCTACACATGCTGACATCACCCCTTCATTCTCCTCTGTGGAGCAATATGGGCCAAGTGTTTCCATACATGGAAGGGGCAGCAAGGACCACCATGTGAGCTGTCAGCATGGGCACCCTAGACTGTGTTAGAGTTGATTCACTATGTCCTGTAATGTCAGTCTCACCCCATGGTGATGATGATCGCTGTGCAGACCACTAACAATGGCATCTATGTATGGTTGTTGTGAACTCTGATACCACGGCAGTCTGTCATTTTTACTGACCCTAGATGTCTCCATTCAGTACATAATACTTTAGCCATACTTTACATTGCTATATGCTACTTGTGATATTGACAACCATTCTGCAGTCTGTCCTGACTTGCTTTCCTGTTTGCATCAGTTGATAGTGGAGAGATAGGGATGGAGTTCACAGAGGTATGCCCCTTGTTGTCTACCATATGCACATATACCACTATGCGTCTCTTTGCATACTTGTGTCACATGTGGTCTGAGCTGATGATCCCATGATAGATTTGTATATGTTCATACTGTTATATGTTTCAAATATGATGCTATGTATGATGATCAGTGTATACATCTACTGGGTAATTTTCATTAGATGCAAATTCAGTCTGCGCTGCTCTGGTGGGGTAACACCTGAACATCAATGTTTAATGTGTGTAACACTGTATGTATGTCTTGCCATGACCAGGGTTGCCAGACATCCCTATTTGAGTGGGACTGTCTTGAGATCCGCAGCCCAATCTGAAGTCTGCACTGCTGGTTAAAATTCCAGTGAAAAAAACCTCTGCTTTGGGATTTTTGATTGGCTCATATATTGGCATACGGGCCAATCATAAATCACAAAATGGAGCCACTTCTGTTCAATGCAGAACAATGGGCTGTTTGCATTGAACAGAAGAGACTCTGCTGTGCACTCTTTTGATTGGCTTGTATAACAGTATATGAGTCAATCAAAAATTGCACAGTGGAACTACATCTGTTTAATGCAGTATTGTCTACTGTTCCGCATGAAATACCTTTTTTTGTTTTTTTTTTTTTTTGTTTTTTTTGTTTCTTTGTCTTCACTTAGCTGTGTCCCTACCTGTTTCTTTAGAAATCAGGCAACCCTGGTCATGACTCAAAGTTGTATGTCAGATGCTTCCATGTGGCCTGAGCCTGGACTTGTGGTTGTACCCTTCTTTGCCTACACTTATTTCTTCTGCCCCTTGTGTTCTCCTGCTCCTCCTCTGATAACTGCAGAATGCCATCTTCAGACATTGAAGTTCTTGGGGTAGTTCACCTACATTTGCAGCAGGAAGATCACCATGTGTTATTGCTAGCATATTGTGCAGCATGGCACACACCTGTGCTGCCTTCTCAGCTGTGTATTGCAGTACACTCTGGAAGTGTGCAGACATCTGAATCTGGTTTTCAGTACACCAAACACATGGTCTATGGTGTTTGATATCATGGCAAGCATTCTATTGTAGGCATCCTCTGCAGGATTGGAAAGTTCTTTGTATGGGGTCATTAGCCACAGCTCAAGTGGATAAACACAGTAACCTCTTGTGGGGAGGGGAAACACATATAGTAAATAATGTTGACAGAGATGTATTTAGCTTACATCCTAGCTGTATTCCTGTACTTATCCAGTAGCAGTCCCTTAGTTATTTCACCGTGCAGGAATGCAGCCATCAGACCCCTTTTCCTCCATATGGCAGCATCATGGGCACTGTCTGGCTGTGTTGCCATGATATTTGTTATGCTGCCATCTGCTGCACATACAGCCTGACAGTTCAAGGATGGCTGCCCCTTTCTATTGATGCATCTTTCTGCTTATGGTTATATGGCAGTCTTAATAGAGATGCAGGTACAATGTATTGCACCAACAGCATGGGAGAAGTTTGCTATGTTACAGAACTGGTGCATGACATTTCACCAGTCCATGGGTGTAGATGGAAAATGTATGTGCTCATTGTTGCACATTGCTGCCAGGAACTCTGCAAGGATGAGACTAGCAGCTGTCTGTAACACTCCTACAGCATCTCTCATATGATGTTTGAATGTTCTGGATGCCAGTACACCTAGGCTCAGACAGACTTTTGTTTCGAGAGGTATGGGATTTCCTTGCAATGTACACACCAACATGTGTGGGGCACACATGGTGTACACAGCCTACACCAGCTATCTGTCTAATCGGTACCTATCAATGACTTATTGATTTGACAGCTGGCTTAGTTGTAGTCTGGCTCTCTGTCTACTTGGCTGCCTTCTAGGACACATAACCAGATCCTCCCCCATGGCTTGCAGTACTGCGGCTTGCTGAAGTTCATTCACTGCAGGTAGCATTTTTTTCCAGTATTTTTACTGATTCCATAGGACTCCATGGGAATAGCTTCCTTTCCTTGTGCTGCAGTATGGCATTCACTGAGGATTTCAGAAACAGAGTTGGCCTTGCATTCTGTTTCATTTAAGTTGCATCGGGCATCCACAATGTGTTTTGGAAGCCGATGAGCTTGTATGTAATCCATAATTATCCTACACTGAATAAATAAGTACTCAGACCAATACTGGTGTGACTTTTGAAGTCGCATCCTCAGCTGGTGAGCTGAAGCTTTCCTTCAGCATGCTGCATTCTCCACAACCAGCTTTTGCGATCCTGTTCACTATGTATAAGAGTGGGTGACTGTGAAGAATAATATAACAATGAAATAAAAAATTGAAAAAAGTAAGGAAAGTGACAGCATGGTGAAAAATGTGAGACTCTTTCTATAACTCATTGCAGCTGAGCGTGCCTCCAGGCATTTCTGCAGTTACCTCCTACTGCACCTCTAGGGGTCAAATATTACTTGTTCATATTTGCATTAATAATTCCAAAACCATGCTACATACAAGATATGAGAATATTGTTTTTTTTTCAAATAATTTTTTATTGTTTTCCAAATAAGTTCAATGCAAACAGAATAGAAATACAAAACATTCTAAGTTGAAAAACATGTGGATGAACTTGAATAAAGAATTACATACAGTAAAGCTACTGGAGGCATTGAAAACTACTTAACCAAGAAAAGTAAAAAAAAAAACACTATTTACAAAAATAAAAATAAAAACCCATGCTACCTAAATGTATAAGAGCAGTATCAAAAGAAAGAATTAAAGAGGTAAGAAGAAGAAAGATATAAACACCCCGTTGGGTAAGAATTTGTAGGGAAGATAGATAAGACAAGAATTTGCAAAGGAATGTCACATATGAAATGAACGAGGTATTAGTCAGATAGAATTACATCTAATAGGCAATTCCATAGATTGGCGAAATAGGCTTTCTTTCTAGGACCATTGATAATGAATTTTTGAGCTGGTATATATTTTAATGCCATCTCTTTGAAACCCTGCCATGACAATTTTGTGTGATCTATCCAATTATTAGTGATGTAGAGTTTGATTAAAGAGCAGAGGGTGATGAGAATGTGAAGGTGAAGTTTAGGCATTTTGGAAAGGGGAATATTCAGTATGGCTGTTTGCCAAGAGAGTGTGGAGTTATAGTAACCCATCTTTTTTAGTCGCACTTTGAGAGAACACCATAGTTTATAGGAATGATTACAGTGCCACATAATATGAAGAAGATCTGCTCTCAAGCAAGGGCAACAAGAACAAGCGGCGGAGTTGTTAGGATTAAATTTGTTGAGTATTACAGGTGAGTGATACGCATTGTTATTTAACATCAATTGGGTATATAATAATTTTTTGAAGGGAGCAAGTTCAAGGGTGGTTTTTATGGCTAAAAGTTTTTGATCTTCCATAATGGGAGAACCTAGATTGTCCCAGAAGGTGGAGAAAAGGCAATTATTATTATCTAATAATGGTTTAAGTATATTGTAAGAGGAAGAGATAGTTTTTTTGGGATTTAAAAGTGTAGATATAATTTCAGATAGTTTATTGATTCCCAATGAATCAGGTGAAGTGTAGACAACTTGAGAGGAAATGGTTTCACGTAGTTGACGAAGGATAGCTGTGTATTTGTTATTGGCCATGAGGGATGCACGTAGTTCTGTGATCGATAGGGACTTATGTTTAAGGAGGTCCCAAACTGTAAAGTCCTTAATAAGGGAGAATTTAGAGAGATCAAACATATTGTTGTTAATTTTAAGATATGGATTCAGGTGTAGTGGTTGTAGAAGGGGGAGAATGTTTTCGAGGTTAATGTCCTTGATCAATTTTTGAAATAACCTAATTTTATGCTTCAATAAGGGGAGTAATTTGGAGTCATAGAGAGAGATATGGGAGAGAAATGGGATAGCTTTCGGGTTGATTTTGTTGGAGATGACATGACGGTGCCATATCTTCAACCAGGCAGGAGTATGGCTGAGTGGATTAGAATCCATGTATGAAATGGACAACAACCTGTTTGAGCAGATAATTGTGTAATACAAATGAAAATTTGGAAGGCCCACTCCTCCTTTCTCTTTGGGGAGAGTAAGTTTAGAATACGAGATCCTGACTCTCTTGGGAAACCAGAGAAATTTTGCGATGTTATTGTTAAATTTAAGGAAGAGATTATTTGATATCATTATATTGGTAGCATTAAATTGGTAGAGAAGTCTCGGTAGAATATTCATTTTCACAATGGCTACTTTAGAAAGAAAAGCTAGATTAAGAAGTTTCCATCTTTGTAGGTCTTGGCAAATAGTAGCCCAGGATTTTAGTAAATTGTTTTGAAGAGCAGAGGCTTGGTTGTGTTCAAAATTAATGCCGAGATATTTGATACTATATGAGATATGAAAGGAGGATTCAGGGAAAAAAAAAGGTTTATGAGCGTCGGGGTTAATTGGGAGAATAAATGATTTTTTCTTATTAATTTGAAGGCTAGAGACACTAGAGAAGTTGTTAATTGCATTTATAATTTTT
This sequence comes from Protopterus annectens, assembly GCF_019279795.1. Classification (NCBI taxonomy): domain Eukaryota; kingdom Metazoa; phylum Chordata; order Ceratodontiformes; family Protopteridae; genus Protopterus; species Protopterus annectens. The sequence continues at coordinate 443,261,319 of NC_056725.1, read as the reverse complement.
GGTAGGTCAGAATTGGGGTACTGAAAGATATGAGAATATTGTATCTTGAAGCATACATGATGGCAAACACAACTGTATTGACATTTGATCTTTGTCAATAAGTATTTGTTAGAACTGTAAGGTGATAACTTCGTTTTTTAAAGGCTCAAGCCACACCCAATGGTATTTAAAGGTACACACTCAAAAGAGCTGTACTGGAGAGACTAAGTAAAAAGATTATTTATGTTAAATACATATGTATTAGGAAAATTAGCATACTTGGGTTGAATTTATATGTTTCTGAGTAATATGGAAAAATAAATAAAGGATATGTTGCTTTCAATTTTATTTGGGTGCAAGATTAAACCATTTGAGAATGGGGTATAACTTACTTTAGAAAAGAAAAAATATTAAATTTGATAAATCACGTATACATGGCACCTATGCACTTAGTCTGGATAGGAAAATGTGACAGGAAACTGATAAATATGAAATATAACGCAATATAGAATATAGAGAAAGAAACAGGAAATTATAAAAAATGAAAAGATAAAAAAGAAAGAATATATGAATAAAATAAAGTTATGGAAAATAGAGATTGGAAAATGTGATATTAAAAGTAAGTAATGGTATAATAATAATGGAGGGTTGATTCGTATGTCCATAGAAAACATTAAGGGGAGATGTTAATGTTTGTTTGTTTGTGTCTTTCGGCTTTTCCCGGTTAGGGGTCACCACAGCGGAACTCCGATCCGCTAATGATTGGCAGTAGAGTTTTACATGCTGGCTTGCCAGGCCTAATGCACAACCTTCCACGAAGGAACGCCCGTTCACACATGTCACCACACAGAAGATGCTCTAACTGAGGATCGAAAGGGCAACGTCTAACTGTGAGGCGACAACGCTACTGCAGCACCACCACCGCAGTAAGGGGAGATGTTAATAAAGGTACATTATATATATATATATATATATATATATATATATATATGTGTGTAGATGTATATATATATATATATATATATATATATATATATATATATATATATATATATATATATATATATATATATGTATATATATATATATATATATATATATATATATATATAAAACAGAAGGAAATATCTGAAAATGTTTATAAAGCAAGTGATTTTTGTGGAGATTATTGTTGAATAAGTTACCTCTAAAAAGCTATGAAAGTTATGAAAATAATATGTTGGAACACCAAAATACCAAAGGGATATGGCTGATTAAGTTTGCAGATGACTGTAAGTTAGGAGCAGTCATTGAGTCCCCAAATAATTTAGCCATCCTGCAGGAAGGTTTGTCCCAAAAAAACAATTGATGCAAAAATTAAGTGCCAGAAAATGTATTATGGTATCATTTAGGAAGTAATCTATCCTGGGAAGCCACCACATTAACAATATGTCCCTAAGAGTTGACCCAATTGTTTGGGATTTAAGAACTAATGTGGACAGTGGCCTAACTTTCAAACATTTGTCCATTGCCATAAAAAGTCCTCCTGTATTGTACACCTTACAATGTGATTGTGCGTAGCTCTAGGTATAATATTGTCCCCGTTTACTCAAACCTCATTAGGCCACTGAGTATAATGTAATGCCCTCGTTGGCATGTATCTGCCCAGACTCATGCAACAGTTGGGGTATCCACAGAGATACTTTAGTAAAAAGATATAAGGTCTGACATGGACCATCTCAAAACCCTGTCACCCTACTCAATATCCTACAGGCTGAAAGAGGTGACCTTTGTCTGGCATATAAGACATCCTATGAATGAATACTGATGGATTTCCTGCACATCTGCAGGTCAAATGGCATCAGAAATATTCAGTCTAGGGATCTAAACCTCTTCTGCAACATCAACATAATGGTTTGGAGGGACAGGTTTATCTCACAGAGGATACCAGTCCTATGGAACAGACACCCCATCCATGTAAAACAAATCTCATCCCAATCCATATTCAAGCACAACTTGAATCTGAGGATAGGAAGCATGAAATGTATCCCAGAACTGTCTCCAGTACTACTAATAGATAAAGGTAAGTTCCTAAATGCTTTAACCCATGCATGGGTCCCCTCAGATTATCTGTGGTATGATCACATTTATTCTCACTAGAGGTAATATAGAATTACTGACAAAGGGATGGGTAAGGCCAGTCTAACAACAAATGAGATAGACAGCCACAAACACAATAAAGTTGAACCAGCAACTACGAAAAACTGGATAGCCAGAATTTTAAAACACCAAATCATTTTATTAAAACAATAAAATTGACTTGCAAATCTCTAGCACCTCAGCTAACAAGCCTTTACAGAGTATATTCCCATTTTCCCATAAAACCATTAAATAACCACACCAATTACATCATTAATCAATTAAGAAATAAGTTACAGAAACATTTCAAATTAATCTCCATATTGAGACCTTTGAGAGATAAAGTGTTAAATTCCAGAATAAAAATAGATTAATTTCCCCACAATTTCTTTTTATATTACTTACATTAATACACACAGTATTAATTTGCTCCAACACATATAGCTTGTAAACCTAATGGATTTCCATTATGATATTTCTGAAAATGAAGAGGGACTTTCTACCCTACCTTTTTAATGTCCCTAATGTGTTATTTTAGCCTTACAGAAAAACTTCTTTTACTTTCTCCAGCATAAATTTTTTTCACATGGGCATTTTAAACAGTATATCACCCCTTCACTTTCACACTCAAAATTACCTTTCGCTTGAAATGCTTCCCATTCATTTTTGTGAAACTATTCAGTATAAATTGACAGCATAAACATTTCCCACAGGGAAATGCTCATTTTAACATAAGCTCATCTGTTCTATTTCATGCTAACAAATGAGATAGATTAAATCACAAACAGGGAAACTGGCTACACTTAAAATGGCCCACAAGGGCAACTAGCCTTGTACTTGCCTGCAAAGCTGTGAACCTATGGAAGACAGAAAGTGTGAGAAAAGAGTTGTGATGTAGAAGAAACTGCAGACAATTTTTCTTGAATTGTGTAAGTGCTATTTTATTGTGTAAAAATTTTAAAAATGAATAAAAGTAGAATGGATTTTAAATAAGTAAATATGGAAATGGTAGTATATGAAAAGTATGGAAAAGAAAGCAAAAGTGGAATTGAAAAATTGGATAAGATTGTATATATTTTTGTATGGATGTGATCGAAAAGGAGACATGGAAGCTTCTATCTAGCAAAAGTACAGAAGATGAAGATGTGCTGAAGGTAATTAAGGGGTGGTTATGGATAAAGTAATGGGGTGGGTGAATGTATTTGTTTAAATACAAAATTAGTATTAAAGCTATTATATGTTATTTTTTCTTTGATATTTCAAAATTACATTATTTTAAAAGAAGGAAAATGTAAATATTTGTATATAATATAAATAATGTAAATAAAGTCAAAGATGTAAATAAAGTGACCCCTACTCTTGTTGATAAATATCATGGGATATTTACATCCACCTGAGCTACCACCAACTAAGGTGGATGAGGCCTTGGTTTAACATCTTATCCAAACAGTGGTAGGACCAGCAGATGTATCTGGTCCACTGGTAGTACAAGATCCCCGGGTGGACTAATGAAAGTGGGTTTTCTACAGCAGGACAAATGCTGGAAATGTCAGGAGAAAGAAGAGGAAGGATTGTATATGTGGCAAAAGTCTGGAGGAGTCAATAGTTTGCTGTTGGCAGCCAGTCATTAGTAATTTGGCGAACTGAATGGAAAAAGGCTAGAGAAAGAATTGCAAAATGTGGGCATTTGGAGTTGGGTGGGAATAGACAGAATGGGTCTGAATACAGTAATTATGATGGATATTAGTGGAAGAATAAAGGAACTTACAGACTGCTAGGGAGTGGAATAAGAAATGGGTGGAGATGTTGCAGTTGTCAAGACTGACAGTATAAACTGGTGTAGGAAATGCTGACAGGTTTAAAATGGTGGTGGTGTAATGAGACAATCAAAAGAAACAAGGCAATGTAGTATATTTATAGTTAGAAAGAAGCTCTGAGTGATGGAAGTAGGTATGCAGTTATGTTGTGTATGGGGTATTGAGAGATGGTGTAGAATGTGGAGAAGCAGACCTAATGTTTGAATGGGATACTGTATGCTGACATAAAGTGCATAAGCATTGGGTATTGTATTATGGGATGTAACAAAGAAATACTGATAAATATAGACAAGTATATATTACAAAGGAGGAAAGGGCAAAACTATGCATGTCGTGTCTGTATGACAAGATCTAATAGAAGTGCTCTAAAGATGATAAAATAAAAAAATATCTAAATACAATACATATCTCAAGCAAATTTTTTTTATCAATGAGGTATTGTCATAAAATGTTGTTAGGCTTTGCCAAATTGCAGACCAAACCACTGCATATTAACCATGAACTGTCAATGATAAGCTACAGTTTCTACTCCCTAAACATCAGTTCAGGTTTTCCATCTCTTGTCTGAGATCTAAGTGTGCAGCATAAAAGACTGTACATCATATGAGTTTTTTCATTGTCTTATTAAAAAAATGACAAAGTAAACAAAAAGTTGTTAAAGGCATTGTTATGCTTTAAATCATGAAACTAGTAATGTTGATAATACTTAGTAGGAGACTACAGCAGTGACCAACACCTGTGACAATGTCTGATCTAACTACATTACTCACTTGTCATAAGAATACCATTATGTTGAAAATATTGAAGTAACCAGTACTAGCCTTGCAGATGAGGCTAACCAAGCTGCCAGTTTAACGATATAATTGTTGCAAATATCAAATAACGCTTATCTGAACAAATAGCAGTACAGCTATTATATTTTAAACACCCTGATAAAGTGTATGACAGATGGCTTAAAACAGCATGTTAGCTAAGTATACTTTGAATGTTCTACCTGTCTTACTTCTGTTATAGTTCTTCATTAAAAAGTCCCATAGAAAGTTTATAAGTACTGATTGTTTTAACACTAATCAGATTGGGAACAAATACTCAACTCTTGAAGTGTGGCTTACCAAACACAAGCAAGATAACATTAGTAACACAGAGTCATAGCTAAAACTGTTTGCCAGCATTCACAGTGTATTTTTTCAGATATCTTGCTTTCCATATTGCAAAAGACTTGGAATTAACATGGATGGATGGGTGGGTGGTCATACTGTTGTTGGCTAAACACTCTTTACAGACACTATTATTTATAGCATCACCTACTCCGACTAATCATGGCACTGCATGAGTGATCTGCCAATATATGGTCGACAGTCATTTGGAAATGCATATAGACTTGGCCTAAAAAATTCCATCCATCCATGACCCCTTTTCCATTTTTGCACATGGGGTCATGGTATCACTTCAACAGTGACAATCATCTAGAGCCAAGGTTCACACTGCTGGGTAGCTAGCCTGTTGCAGTTGTTCTTCCATACCAGACACTCACATGCACACTCAAACTTATGGCCAATTTAGAGTGTCCAATCCAGTCGGTGCATGTCTTTTGAATGTGGTAGGAAACTAGACCACTCAGAGAAAACCGATGTAAACAAAGGGAAGACATACAGACTCCACACAGAAGGCACCCCCAGCCAAGAATTGAATTGGGGAACCTCTTGCTGTGAGACAACAACACTATCCACTGTGCTATGCCACAGTGCTACCTACTTGGCCTACAAAATGTAAATAACTAAACAAATAAATAAGTAAATAAATTAATAAAAACTGCTATGGCCCACAATTCTAGTTATTGCCCATAATGTCTTGGATGATATTCTCTTTCAACATGGCTACAGTGCCTTTTCATGTGGAGGGTGATTTTAATCTGGATTGGAACACACACATAGCATTCCAATAAACAGCACTTCTATTGATTATTTGTTTATTTGTCAAGTGTAAGTGCCATTGTAGACAAATGTATGTATTTATTTATTTAACATTTGTTTACCAGGAACGTCTGACTTGGAACAAAGCCAATTTTCAGCAGTGGCCCAGGGAGAAACACTCTAGATGCATGCTTTGTAACGTGGGAGGAAACAGGAGCACATGGAGGAATCTCACGCGAATGCAGGAAGGACATGCAGACTCTGCAGAGAAGGCACTCCAGTCGAGAATTGAACTGGAGAATCTCTTGCTGTGAGGTGACAATGCAACCGCTCTATCATTATTTAAAAAAATATAACATTTGGGAAGCACTCTGCTGGACTGAATTTGCATAAACTGCAGCAGTAGACATACAGTTGCTATAACTGACCTTGTCATTTTTTATTACCATCATGCTGTTTCTATCATTTCCTCTGGCAAAGCAGAGTGTGTTTCTTGGCACCATTATTGGATAGAGGATTTTGACATCACTGACTGGTCATCTGTGACATCACAGACAAACTGTAATAGATGTTCTTCCTTAACACATTTAAAAAAACAGGGAGGTAAAGAACAAGGTATAGCAAGCTTCCATTTCAGATAAATTTAATGTTAATGCATTTTTGAGCAATATGAAGGCTGTCTGAAAATTTCTGTTTGCGTAGAAATTGATTAAAAACATAACAAATCAGAATCAGCCACTTTAGTAGGTATAACCATAACAGATTATTGCTCAGAATTAAAAAATACATATGAATAGAATTAAATAAACTATGTGGAAGGACTATGAAAAAGTAGGTATAACCATAACAGATTATTGCTCAGAATTAAAAAATACATATGAATAGAATTAAATAAACTATGTGGAAGGACTATGAAAAATCAAGCCTAATCCTTAGTTATCAATACAGAGATTGTCAATAAATCTAAATATGTGGCTCATGCTTTGGCTTGATATTTGACTCTTTTTTTTTGTGTTTTACTCCCTTATTATGGCATCATGCCAACTTGTTACAAGACGGCAATAAAAGCATCTTTGGTTTACCACCTTATTACCATGTTATTGATGTCTTTCTTTCTAGGTTTAACATGTGATGCATGCAGATTCTAAGCTATGGTCATGCAGGCTCTAATGGCCTTTGCTCAAGACTTCTTCAGGCATGTGACATTGTCATTGCTGGGACACTTCTCTGTATTATTATTAACACCTCTCCTAAAACTGCAGTCTTCCAAGTTTTTTATAAATCAGATGATGTCATTCTACTGTCTGACAAGGACCCGCAGTGAAAACTGCTTTGTCTATAGTTTGCTGAAAAAGGGGTTTGGAGGGACAAAGAACCATAGCTGCTTTCCTTTCATTTATTAACCCCATTATGAAATTATGGGAGAGGATGAATTCAGAGGGATGGCTTTCCAAGATCTCACAAAAGCATTTGATTCTGTACATCAGGCGTATCTGCTTTCCAAACTTATAGTGTATGGTTTATTCCCAATACCTCTTTTCTTGTTCCATAACTTTTTTGAGAAAAGGACCTTCAGAATATCCTTAGGTCACTTACTGCCCAACTCTCAGATCATTAGAGAGAATTACCTCATGGATCAGCCTTAGGACTCTCCATTTTTTCCAAATGTAGCCTCCACTGAGCTACTACAATTTGGAATCTGCTCTGTATATAAGATATGACTATTAGGTCTTCTAACAACTCAACTTCTTTTATCTCTGCAAAACCTCTAAAACAGTTTAGAACACCTATGACATAGTGTAGGTCTGCTTGAACAGTTAACAAGTTGCTTGGGACAAGGATTTGCATAAATTTGGTAAAAATGGTACATTACCAGTCCATGTGGTTTCATCACCGAATCCACGAGTGTTTATGATCTGACATGTTAGTGCATGAACTGGCCATCTCTGGAATTCTTCACTCATAAAAATAAGGCAGCTCTTAAGACACTTTTTAATAAGCAAGTAATCAGAGAATGAATGAAATTTTCCACCTAACAATGTTCTTATTTCTGTTATCATTATTTTATTATGCTGGCTTAAATTTATTGCACTGGACCAGGTCACCTAGTTTTTGAATAAACTATAACATCTTGTTGAACTTTGTGATATTCTTACAAACAAAAGCACAGGGCAATGAGGATGAACCTTAGCAAACAAAATACCCTGTAACTTGCCTTAAAGAATTGTTATCAGACATCTTATGTGTAATGGACACAAATGTTACAAACATGATTGTGGAGCACTCCTGCAACAGTCCAAATGCACAGCAGCTACACTAGCTGGTCCATAAACCAGACTTCTAAGAAACACTGAACAGCGTTAATGATGATGTGTACTGCTCAAGTGTTCAAATATTACTAAAAAACTTAACTTGCATTTTAACTGTAATATCTTCTTTTGCTGCATTTGATTGAATATGTAGGGATTACATATATATTTCCTGCAGTAGGATGGCTATAATTAAGATGTATATGGAATTTTGAATAATATTGTACTTTATTGATGGATTATGTTGTTAACTTTGTTTACATATATATATGAAAAGGAATGCATATTTGATCATATAAAAAAGTTAATTGCATAAAACAATATGTTATTTTACTTTTGCCTTCTGGTTACCTCCTGTCCCATCACACATTACTATACAGCATCTGTGAATTAACTTTTAACTTATCACAATATGCAAGTAATAAAGATTAAGTGTAGAGCAAGATCTGTTTTCAGCTTTTATGGCAATGTTTAAGGTCTGCATCTTAGTACATCTCTCCTCTCAGCCCCGCAGCATTGGTTTTTGTGATGTTTCATTCATGGGCTATATTGCTCTTATCAATCAATTTCTACAGTTTGCTTACAGTGCTCACTTGATAAGTCACCATTTGTACTTTTCAACTACATCTGTGCCTACAATAGTCCCACATGACACAGATTAGTAAATACTTAAAACTTTAATAATCCCATGCTCTTTTGTAATGCAATCCAGAGTAAATGAAAAAAGGCTGTGCTGAAGAGTGATGGTAGACTGTATTTAATTATTTTGTTTGTTTGTCTACTTATACACATATATGTATATATATATATATATATATATATATATATATATATATATATATATACATACATACACACATACATTTATTTGTTAACCAGATGAGTGGGGTACTCATCTAACATTTAAAAGGCATGATTTTAAAGTACAGCGGCATACATCCAATTAAATGTGGCAACATGTAAGAGTTATGAATGCTAAGCCTATATTTTGTAAATACATCTATTTACAACTATGAAATATGGCTTTTGCATATCCAAATGCAAGTAAAATTGTGTACAATTTAAGATTTTAATTTAGGTATAATTTTGTAAGACGTGATGGTGCTAATACAGTTTGTCAATGACTTTGTATGGTATCAGAATAATATGCCTTAAGGTTCTTTTTGAATAACATAATGTTGCAGCTACTCTGTATATTTGAAGGGAGAGAGTTCCAAATACCTGGAACCAGCTAATGTTATTAATGTGAATGGTGGTCAGTGGAGGTAATGGCATGAGATTCAGGTTTCCATAGTGATTAGAAAGTTTTGCTGCAAATAAGAAACTGTGCAGGGGTTGCAAAAGTTTAGATACAGTAGCTTGTATATAGAGTTTGACCAAAACAAAGTTGCTTTAAGATTTATAGGAAATGTGTTTGCACTGAAAAGTAATGTGCAGTGCTGTGCTGCACTCTGCTGTGGGGTCTATTAAGGCAACAGCATATTTTATTTAAAGTTAAGAAGAAAATAAGCGTTTTCTAAGTTGCTCAAGGCCTCTAATGAAAGGTAATATTCAAGTCTGGATAGGAAGATTTTTTCAGTCTCAAATAACTACTTTCAGAAAAAAGTTGGTGGGTTAGGGTTACCACTTTGCGAGGCACAGTCCCTCTTTTGGCAGTTGTGTCCTGAAAAAAAATTGAAAAAATGGCAAATGTCCTGAGATTTTAGGACAAAAATATTTCCGATATTTTCTTTAATAGTTGCATAAAACAGTTTTTTTGTATCTGAAACACCTAAATGTTATATAAAACAGTATAATCAACTCAAATGCTAAAATAATAAGCTTTTATTTTGGCAAAAAAGTTAAGTTTTGTCCTTTGTACTGGCCGTGGATATGTTTTGCCTTGTAAAATCTGACGTTTCTACAAAAAATGTCCCACTTTGGGCATTTGAAAAGGTGGCAACCCTATGGTGGGTAGCTGTAGGAAAGCTTAAGCTGTTGAAGTAATCTGGTGTTTATGAATTCTTTGCAGGCTGAATGTTAAGGCTGCATCAATCAACATGCCCAGACTGTTTACCTTTCAAGTGAAGTACCTAGTAGGTCTGAAATAGTTATAAGAGGGCAGTTAAATAACTTCTGAGGAGTGACACATAGCATAGCTTTAGTCTTAAAGGTGTTAACTATAAAGTATTTGACCATGAACCACTTATAGACTATGCCATAGTTCCTTTGTTGACATTATTGATGGGTACCTAGGGTATCTGCAATGTTCAGGAAAAAAAGAAGAATATGCACATACGGAGTCATGTTAATGGTGTGTAGGCCAAGGGGACAGAGTCATTGTGCTAGTTGTTGCTGAAATTAAGTTGGGATAGATGTTTAATGAAGAAAGAAAGGTGCAAAGACTCAAATGCTTTTATTTAAACAACAAATACCTCATTATTATGAAGTCCACTCACAAACTTAGAAAAGATGGAGTTAAAAATAGTTGAGTATGTTCTATAGTTAGGCCAAAATATATATTGCGTGGGGACAATATGTCTTTGTTGTGCAGAAACTGGGTAATCTGTATAGTAAGTATTACAGAATTTTTGTTATATGTAAAAAAATTGCTAAGGGGCAGACGTAGTAAGGTTGTTTGTGAAGGAAAGTTTTATGAAAGGGGGATTATAGCCACATTTTTTTCTTCTAAAGAAGACTTTGCCTGTTTGAGACTGATTGAGTAAATACATATGTATGTAAGGTGTTCAGAGATTAAGTTCACATTTTTTGAAACCAACTTTATTAACAGTTCAACACAGACAACAACCTGAGAACTATATACAGCACAGCAACCTCTACAGATGCTTTCAGGAATATTATAACAGTACAAAATACAATGTCAAAAATATATAGCCAGAATCTGTTGCCTGGAATTCTGTTGTGCAATAATGAACAGGACAGTAGTAGCTCTCCCCTGAAACTAAGTGATGCCTTCTATACCTCTTAATTATCCAAATTTTTGCAGAATGTCTGTATTTTTACCTCACATTTTTGATTTATCTCTCATAAAATTTGTGTTTTTTTTCTGACAAATCTTTGAGTTTTGCAGTCAATAAGTAATGACAGACAGTTGAGTTTCAGACATTGTATCCTTCAGAAAATGCATGGTAATGCAAAACCTGCAACTCCAGCATCTTTTTTTTTTTTTTTTAAATAAAAGCAATATTCAAAATCCATCCCTGATTTTAGACTGTTCTCTCCCATTATTTTTGGCTTTGTCCAGAATTCTTGTAATAAGAGGTTGAGAAGAATGCACTGTATATACTACAATAAAACACATTGCAGCATGACACAGTATAACATTGCAGTGCTACAATTTCAGTGTAGGTGGCATGAGTAGAGCAACCATATGACTTGTCTTGTGGTTCTATAAACAAAATAATTTGTATATATTTGCTTAGCTATATGTTAAAGGGGTAAATGTGATGGTCTGTGGAACATTTCTAGCCATGACATAGGCCAGAAAGGCAATGCAAGAACATTATCTATCTATCTATCTATCTATCTATCTATCTATCTATCTATCTATCTACTGATAGAGAGATAGATATATAAGTATATGTATATGTATATGTAGGGTTGTAATTAGGAAGAGCAAACACTCACTTGAGCAAATACTTTTTCGTGCTGTTAAAAAAAATAAATAAATAAAATAAAGTGAACATGCATATGAGTGAACATTCTTCCCAATGGAAGAATGGAAGTCATTTGAGTGTGATCGGGGTACGGTGGGGTAGGGAAATTTTCTCTTACCTCACTGTTGTGTGATCTTGGAGTTAGTATATATAATTAACAGGGGATGTTTGGGGGGGGGTGCAGGGGGGGTGCCCCACTGCAAAAAAAAAATAAATAAAAAGTAAGAATTATTTATGTGGGTGTTCACTCTTATAGGTTCATAGGTTTTCCCTCATCAATGGCTTTGGTGATGTTGGCAAATGTCTGTAGGATCAGTAATCTTCACATCATTTTGAACAAGCGGATGATTTTGAGAGCTCTTAGTTTTTTTTTACTTATAGTGATCAAGGGTGTCTCACCTTTTTTGATTTTTGCTCTATCTTGTAGTAGCTTCCTCCTTTTGTTGTAGAGTTTGTTTATGGTTGGGGTCCACCAGACTGGACGCTAAACTAATCATTGTTTAGAAGTCCACTCATATGAATGTTCGCTATTTCATGAGACACTCATATAAGATAGACAAGATAGCTATCTCTTTTTCTCTCTCTCTCTCTCTCTATATATATATATATACATATGTGTGTGTGTGTGTGTGTGTGTGTGTGTGTGTGTGTGTGTGTGTGTGTGTGTGTGTGTGTGTGTGTGTGAAGATAGGTAAAGGCTGCCAGCCTAGCCAGATAGAATTTTGTAGCTAATTTTGTCAGTTGTAAATATTAATGCAAGCCACAGGCTTGTTCTCTTAAATGTGAATAAACTGCATTTGATTTTGAACTGCAAAAATGTAACAACAGTGCACACTGCTGTAAGAAAGCTAAGCCAAGCATTTTATGACTGTTTTTGATGTCAGAATTCATGAGCCAATATGTCTAGAGGGAGGCATTCTGCCCATTACTTTAAGACCAGAGTTAATGGCTAGAATTTGCATGTATAAATGTCCTTTATTGTTCTGGTTTCTGATCAGGTGTAAAGAATGTAAATGTAGTTTCTGTTAGCCTGGGAACACCAGAGAAGTGTGAAGAATGGTGTCATGTGAAGCAGCTCTGTGTTATCAATTTAAAGAGAGAGAATCAGAGAGCTCAGTTATTTTGCCTTGAGAACATCCAACATCACCAGCACTGTTTTGCTCTAGATGTAAGTTATTTAGAACTGTGTTTTCTCTTCAAAATAGCTAGGAATTTGGAAGATTAGACTAAGTGTTTTTCTGTGTTGATCTTAGTACTTTTCTATTGTATTATTTTAAGTATTTCCCTGTGATCTTTGAACTCTTGACTAGCACTGTGTAGTAAGAAGTATTGTCTTGTATTTTTATTAATTATTAAATATTTTAAAACCTTTCAACTGTGGCTGTTTTATGTAGAGTTAATTTAAGCTCTAGAGTACATTGCATGCGTATAGTGATACTGTACCAAGTCACTCTAATAAGCCTTGACTGTTCAGTCACACAACATTTGAATAATAATATTGCACAGTAATAATTGGATACCATTTCAGAAGGGCCTTTAAGTAGCTGATATTAATGGGTGGTGGCAGCTGGTACTACCTTTTAGACTTGCCAGAAAAGAGGCACAGCTGGAGAACCTGTGCCAGCCTTCCCCTGGAGTGTCTGTGTGGTTGCATATAACTCATCTCAAATGGTGTGTGTGTCAGCTACTTGGGCACAGACACGAAGCACTGGTTGGACAGAGAGGGTGCTGGAAGTTTTAGCTTGTCCACTAGGCTGAGATCTGGACCCTATAGCTGTGCCAGTGTGGAGTCTTATTGGGGACCTGGAGAGAAAGGGAGAGACCAGCCCCGGACTGACTGTGATCTCTGTGTGCTCTTAAGGGAAATTGTACTTTACTGTGTGTGTGTATTTATTATCCTTTCCCTATATGGGCATCCTTCACTGGTGTTAGTGGTGAGGATTGAGGCTCCATGACTGCTGGGCTAGAGCATGAGTGTCACATATTAATTGTTTGGCAGTGGTGGGATATCCACACCACATATTAATTGTTTGGATATACTAATTGGCTTGTAGTAGTGTAGGTAGAGTGAATTCATGCAGCTTGTGTACAGTGATCATTGAAGGTGTTTTGTACTCTAAATCAGTCATGCAGTGAATACTCAAGAGTTCAGATCACAATTGTTTTGTTTTGTTTTTTTGTTAGCTTAGTTGGTCAGGGAGAGCAGGCAGCATGTCAGCAGAAGAGTATGGAAAGCTGACAAGGAGCCAGCTGGTTGAGATGTGCCAGGCTAGGGGACTGGTGCATGGAAACCTGACTAAGGCAGACATGATTACAGCTTTGGTCACAGCTGCATCATAAAACAGCAACTAGGAAGACAATCAGACTGGCAGTGGAGATGTACCACCCTCAGAGAATGGACAGCAAAACCTTTCTGCAGGAGACTTAAAAATCCATCTGGAGCTAAAGATACTTGAGTTGGAGGCCAGACATTTGGAAATAGAAGCAGCTGAGAGACTGAGATGTCTACAGGCTGAGAAGAATGAAAATCTGCTATGCCTGGAAGCTGAGGAAAAGAAGAGGCAGAGGCAGAGGCAGCATGAGATGGAGATGCTGACACTTTGCCAGAGTCATGAAGGTAATGGGGAAGGGAGTAAGTGGACCCCAGAAGCACAAAAAACCAGTCATTTTCTTCAGCAGTTTAAAGAGGGGGATAATTTTGATAGTTTCATTCATATGTTTGAGAAGGTATGTAAACAGTATGATGATGACCAAAGGCTCTGGGTATGGTTCCTGACCTCCTTACTCCATGGTAAAACTGTAACTGTGTTGTCTAACCTTGCTGATTGTGAATATTTTGATTATACTGCTGTTAAAAATCACTTGTTTGAATATTTTAAGCTAACACCTGAAACTTATAGGAAAAAGTTTTGTGAGGATAGATGCAAGCCAGATGAAAGTGTGTGTGAATATGTTGCTGAACTGAGCACTTATTTTCATAGGTGGGTGAGTGGATGTCAAGTCACCATGTTTGAAGGGCTGGCAGACCTTTTGGTGAAGAACAAGACCTTAGCACTTTGAGGACATGAGGATTTGGTTAGCTGATAGACAATGTGCTACTTAAGATGACTTGGGGAAGAATGCAGACCTATACCTAACAAGCAGGGCATTTCTGCACAGGAAAGGGACCCCCCAGTATTACTCATGGGTCTAAAGGAACACATGCTGGGCAACATAGACTGCCCCAACAGAATCTGCTAGTAGCAGGAGAAGCCACTAGTCCAACTATATATCCATGACCCAGGGTTAAATGTTTTGAATGCAACCAGTGGGGCCATGTGGCATACAGATGTCCATGGAGACAAGCTGGGGAACAAAAGGTGAGAGAGCCAGTAAGTGAGAAAGAAAAAATGCCAATAGTAGGTTGTCTTGAGACAACAGGTATACCGGACTACCATCCTGCAGATATCCTGATAGGGAAGTATTTGGATGAGGCAGTACCCTGTGTTCATGCAGTTATATGCAGTTAGGCTATGAGACAAGCATGTGGGTCTGGTAGCCTGGGGGGGGGGGGCAGACAGACTACATACTTGCAGCCAGGACTGGTGAGATGGTTACTTCAGGGAGGGAGCTAATCTGTAGCAGTGAGACTGAAGGTGAGCGACAGCTGCTTATGGGTACTGATGTTCCCTTGGACAGAGTGTCTGCAAAGGTAGAGATGAGTAGTAGTACCCAGGCTGACAGTGATGCACCACTGTCAGAGGATGCCAGACTTCCTGTGGAAGGGGAGCTGAGAAGGGTTACAAAGAGAGAGTTGAGACGGCTCAGCTCTCAGACCCTACATTGCAAGGCCTGAGGCAGATAGTTAGTAAGGCACCTGATTCTCAAGGGAAGGAGGAATTTGTATACTGGGACAAAGGGTTACTGTATAGACAGTGGACCCCTGAGGGAGGGCTAGAAAGTGAGAGGGTACAGCAGTTGGTTGTGCCTAGAGCCTACCATCTGACGCTTCTAGCCATAGCCCATGATATTCCCTTTGCAGGTCATATGGGAATAAAATGCACAAAGAAAGATATTATGCAGAACTTCTCTTGGCCTGGAATTTCCAGACATGTAACAAGGTACTGCAGGACCTGTGAGCAGTGCCAAAAGTTAGGCAAGGCAGGAGACAAGGTGAGAGCTCCTTTGATGCCTTTGCCTGTAATTAAGGAGCCATTTCAAAGAGTAGCTAAGGATATTGTGGGGCCTCTGAGTATCCTAAGTTTCACAGGGAAAAAGTATATCCTAGTGGTAGTGGAATATGCTACATGATACCCTGAGGCAGTGACTCTGTCCTCCAATGAAGCAGAAAAGGTGGCAAATGCTTTGTTAGAGGATTTCAGCAGAGTAGGATTCCCAAAAGAAATACTGACTGAAATGCCAATTTCATGTCAGACCTGCTGGCTTGTCTGTGGAAGTACTGTGGGATGAAGCACCTGAAGATCACCCCCTACCATTTCAAGATTAATGGTCTTGTTGAGAGGTTAAACTCTACAATCAAGTCCATGCTACAGGCATTTTCAGACCAGTTTAAGAGGGAGTGATACAAATATTTGCCCCATCTGTTGTTTGCTTACAGAGAGGTTCCCCAGGAATCCACAGGTTTTTTTACCCTTTGAGTTGCTGCATGGGCATAGGGTGAGGGAACCTCTAGATTTAATTTGAGATGAGTGGGAAGGTGAGTGTAAACCTCACAAGGTGTCTGTTGTGGTATATGTCCTAAATCTTGGAACAAGGTTCAGGGAATTCATGGGCTTGGCCCAGGAGAACCTGGCAGAAGCCTAACAACAGAAAAAGATGTGGTATGACAGGAATACTCAAGCTAGAGAGTATGCTGTGGGGCAGCAGGTAATGGTTCTCATTCCTGTCAGACACAGCAAACTGCAATCAGCTTGGGATGGACCGTCAAGGTGGTAAGAAAGGTAAGTGATGTTAACTACATGGTGGAAATGCTAGGCAGAAGGCAGAGGCACAAAGTGTACCATGTTAACATGATGAAACCTTACCATGCTAGGGAGGCCCTTGTGCTGAGCATTTGCAGTGGATGGCAGGATGAGTCTGAGGGAGATCTGGTGACTGATCTCCTCAGTGAGGCTCGGACTGACAGTGGAAAGGGTAGCAATCTCCCAGCAGCTATCTCCTACCCAAGTTTGAGAAATCTGAGCAGTGTTACAGGAGTTTGGGGACATATTCACTGGAAAAGCAGGATGCACCTGCATGGTGCAGCACCAGGTGGATATGGGACGCCAAAGTTCTATTAGGCCGGCCCCATATAGGGTGCCTGAGAGAGTCAAACAGACTCTGAGGGAGAAGATACTGGAGATGTCTGAACTAAGGGTGATTCAAGAGTCAAACAGTCCCTGGACCTCTCCAGTGGTGCTGGTGCCAAAGAAGGATGGCAGCACCAGGTTCTGTGTGGACTACAAGAAATGAAATAGTCACACAGAGTCAGATGCTTACCCTATGCCTAGGACAGATGAGGCCCTAGAGCAGCTGGGTGGGGCTAAGTATCTTACATCCATTGATCTTACCAAGGTTTACTGTCAGGTGTCCTTGACTCCCAGTGCTAAATAGAAGTCAGCCTTTCTGACTCATTTTGGCTTGTATGAGTTGAAAAGATGCCCTTCAGGATGAAAAATGCCCCAGTGACTTTCCAGAGGCTGTTAGATCATATCCTAGCATGAGCAGCAGGGTTTGCCCTTGCTTAGCTAGATGATATTGCCATCTACAGCCATTCTTGGCAACAGCACCTTCAGCATGTCAGGAAGGTGCTGGGCAGACTACAGAGGGCAGGGTTGACCATTAAGCCCTGAACATGTCAGGTGGGTATGGCAGAGGTCTCCTACTTGGGACATAGAGTGGGGAGTGGTAAGATCAGGTAAGAACCTGCCAAAGTAGAAGCCATTCAGGCATGGCCTGCACTTGTTACCAAAAAGCAGGTGAGGGCATTCTTAGGCACAGCAGGGTACTATGGAAAGTTTGTCCCCAGTTATAGTACCATAGCTGCTCCCCTCACAGACCTGACAAGGAAGAATAGAGCCAGACAGCAAAATGCCAAGTTGCTAAGATGGAGCCTAGGGTTGCAAGCATATGATATGTCATTGCAGCACTGCAGTGGGATTATAAATGCCAATGCAGATGGGCTCTCAAGACAGGGAATGGGGTAAGGAATATTCAGATAGACCTAACCCTCTCAAGCAGCATTTCTCAAAGGTCATTTGAAAAACTGGCTTGAGTTCTTCAGGGGGGAGATGTATGAAGATAGGTAAAGGCTGCCAGCCTAGCCAGATAGAATTTTGTAGATAATTCTGTCATTTGTAAATATTAATGTAAGCCACAGGCTTGTTCCCTTAAATGTGAAAAGAATACATTGGATATTGAATTGCAAAAATGTAACAACAGTGTACTCTGCTGTTAGAAAGCTAAGCCAAGCATTTTATCACTGTCTTTGTCAAAATTGGGAGCTGATATGTCTAGAGGGAGGCATCCTGTCTATTGTTTTATGACCAGAGTTAATGGCTAGAATTTTCATGTATAAATGTTCTTTATTGCTCTGGTTTCTGACCAGGTGTAAAGGATATAAATGTAGTTTCTGTAAGCCTGGGAACACCAGAGAAGTGTGAAGAATGATGTCATGTGAAGCAGCTCTGTGTCATCAATTTAAAGAGAGAGAATGAGAGAGCTCAGAGCATTTTTGTCTTGAGAACATCCAGCATCACCAGCACTATCTTGCTCTAGATGCAAGTTATTTAGAACTGTGTTTTCTCTTAGAAATAGTTATAAATTAGGAAGATTAGACTGTGTTTTTCTGTGTTGATGTTAGAACTTTTGTACGGTATTATGTTAAGTATTTCTCTGTGATCTCTGAACTCTTGACTAGCACTGTGTAGTAAGAAATATTGTCTTGTGTTTTTATTATTTATTATTAAATATTTTTAAACCTTTCAACTGTGGCTGTTTTATGTAGAGTTAATTTAAGCTCTAGAGTACATTGCATGTATATAGTAATACTGTACCAACTTACTCTAATAAACCTTGACTGTTCAGTCACACTTACCATTTGGATAATAATATTGCACAGTAATAACTGGACACCCTTTCAGAAGGCCCTTTGAGTAGCTGATATTAGTGGATGGTGGCAACAGGTATTACCTTTTAGACTGGGCAGAAAAGGGGCAAGCTGGAGAACCTGTGCCAGCCTTCCCCATGAGTGTCTGCATGGTTGTATATAACTCATATCTCAAAGTGTGTGTGTGTGTCAGCTACTTGGGCAGGGATATGAAGCACTGGTTAGACAGAGAGGGTGGTGGAGGATTTATTTTACCCACTAGGCTGAGATCGGGACCCTAGAGCTGTGCCAGTGGGGTGTCTCATTGGGGACCTGGAGAGAAAGGGAGAGACTTGCCCCAGACTGACTGTGATCTCTGTGTGTTGTTAAGAGAAATTGTACTTTACTGTGTGTGTATTTATTATCCTTTCCCTATATGGATGCCCCTTAATGGTGTTAGTGGTAAGGATTGAGGCTCCTTGATTGCGGGGCCAGTGCATGGACATCACAGTGTGTGTGTTTGTGTTTGATTATATGACATACTATCAAAGTAAACAAACATTGAAAAACATTCAGTTGGTGCCAGCATTTCAAAAACAAAGTAATCCAAACAACAAAAGCTACAAAAATAAAGAGATCAAAAATGGAAATTAAACAGTTTCCTTTTCCTCTCACTAAACTCTGTGTTTTAATTATATTGTCACACTTGGCAAATTACCTTTTAGCACCATCCTATGATGCCCATAAAGTGCCAATTAGCATTTTCTCTTGATTGGTGAACATTTATATTCTAGCATATTCACTTAAACCAGCCTGACATGGTGTGGGACTTGTAATGGACAGGCTTCAGAAGACAATGAGGGATGTCATCAATATCAGTGACATGCTCATGACAATCAGACTCCAGTACATGTACAGGGCAGTATTCATATTCTCAGTAAATGTCCCACTGCAGGGATGTGATAGTGAAGAAAAGTGAGCATTCAGGCAGCAGTTGCAGGGCCTATTAGATGAAGTAGGACAATAAAAATTTTGTTGATAATGGGTGAGCTGAATGCACACAGTAAGACAGAACAGGATAAGAGGACTGCCTGGATCCACATGAGTGTGGCAACAGGGATAAAGAAAGATAAGTCATTCTAGGCTTCTGTCTGCAGAATGGCTAGATGGTAGCAAATACATGGTTTAGAAAGAGAGACACAGTCCCAAGATCACATACAAAAGTGGTCAACATGCAACTCAGAAAGACTTCCTCTTACTAAGGAAATGTTACTGGGAAAGAATTAACAATTGCAAAGTCATCCCTAGCTAAAGAGTTGGCCCACACTATAAACCATTAGTTGCCACAATCTGCTGCAAGCAATGGTCCGAGAAGACACTAAGGTCAACATTGATTAGGCTGAAGATGAGTAAGTTGACTGGAGAGAAAGAAAAAGAGTTGAAAGCATTACTCAGGGCTCTAGCACCTCAAAGAGAAGATTAAATAGGTGGAGTTGAAGAAGAATGGCAGTGCCTCAAAACAGCTTGTGTGAAGACCACAGAACAGATGTGCAGCCAAGTCAAGTATGGAAATAAGGCACATAAGGAAAGCTGGTGGTGGAATGCAGAAGTCCAGAAAGTAATCAAAAGAAATAAGGAGTGCAAGAAAACATGGGAGATAGAGAAGATAGACAATGCTAAGAAGGAATACTGGTTGGCTAACAAAGAGGCTAAGAGAAAAGTCTCAATAGCAAGGAACAAGGCATCCTATGCACTCTACCAGCTTCTGGAAAGGGACTCAGTAGATGACACAAAGAAACTATATCAGGTTGCTAGGCAAAGGCAGAAAGATAAAGCAGATAGACACCCTTCATAAGGAATAACAGCAATAACCTGCTCACCGGCCCACAGTATATCAAAGGCTGATGGAAGGAGTAATTCTAGCAGCTTCTAAATGAAGACTCCCCCTGAAGTTGTACTGCCCCAGACATAACCTATGATGAAAGAAGAGGAGAAGTCCACTCTAGAAGATGTAAGAACAGCATTAAGGAAAATTAACTGAGGGAATGCAGCAAGCTCAGATGAGGTCACAGCAGATGTGATCAAGATGTTGGGTGAGATACGGAAGAAATGGCTTCTGATGGTACTCATAACAATATGGAAAGACAGGTATATCCCAAATGACTGAAGAATTAAGTGTACTAGACCCAATGTTCAAGAACAAAGGGAACATTCATAATTGTGGGCAGTACAGAGGTATCAAACTGCAGTCACACTGCATTAAAGTTATGGACTGAGTGACTGATAATACACAGAGTTGTAGAAAGTAAGATAGGAGATGAACAGTTTGGATTCAGAACAGGATGGTGCAGAACTTGACCTGATGTTTGCAGTGAGATACTTAGCTAAGAAGAAGTGAGAACTAATGAAAGAGTCCCACTGGACATTCTTAGGGTGACAGAAAAACAAGGTCCCAAGAAAGCTAATTTGGACAGTCCTAAGGTGGTTCAAAGTCCCAGAAACATTGGTAGAATTAGTGCAGGCTATGCACAAGGACCCAATGACTTACATATGAACAGTATTTGGTCTCAAAGAGGGGGTTCTCAGTGGGAGTGGGTGTGCCTTAGACATCAGCTCTGAGCCCGCTACTGTCTGAACTGCTGATGAACTACATTAGCAAACAGGTTAGAGGGGACAGCCCAATAAAGTTGCTGTATGCAGACAATGCAGCATTATAGCCAGACTCTGAACATGAACTTCTGCAAAGCATAGCAGAGTGAAATGCAAAATTGAAGGCACATTGGATGAAATGATGAAACTGAGTGCAGATAAAATAGTTGTGATGATAGAAAATGTGAGAAATCAGAAGAAGATGGACACTGAGTTATAAGGGAGAATAGTGGAATAGGTTAACTGCTTCAGGTATCTGGGAGGCGTGGATGAGGAGAATGGAAGTCTGAATGAGGAGGTCAAAGATAGAATTAGGATGGTTGCAGTTAACTAACATAGAGCGTCAGGGGTAGTGCATGACAGAAGAATGTCGATGAAGCTGAAAAGTAAGGTGTACAAACCAGTGGTGCAACCAGTACTACCATATGGTACAGAAATGTTGAGTAACAAAGGCAAAGCAATACAGGAAACTAGAGATGATGGAGATAGGTAGTAAGATGCACACTGTGGGATAGATGAAGAAATGAGGGCATCAGAGCAGAAGACAAAGTGGCTCCAATTGCAGAGAAGGTCAAAGAAAACAAACTTCTTTGCTTTGGGCATGTGTAGAAAAACAGAAAACAATCTAGTGAAGATTTGGGACAGACAGGAAGTAGGCAAGAGGAAACAAATATGCCCATCAAAGAGATGGATGGATTGCATGAGAGAAGACCTGCTGACTGTTGAAGAAGGTGGGAGAGTAGCACTGACTGAGACATGGCAACAGTTGACTCGATACCTCAATTCCATGAAGAAAATGGTAAAAGGGGAAGTTGATGATGATGATGATGATGGTTCACTTAAATCAGCAGTCATTAAATTTGTATCCCCCATTGATGCCACTGAAAATTAAAGATGATCTTTAACCTCAGTGACATCAACTCAATGAAAATATGAAATGTGTCCATAGACTTTAACAGATGCTTTCTGTACGGGTGCAGAAATGTATCCATTGAAATCTTTTGGAAGAGCCTGTAGATGATGTCAATGAATGAAACTGTAAATGTATTTGGGCTATGACTTGACTAAAAAATTAACAAGTCTTTTTATTAAAAACATGGTCTAAATAAATATGAAATCTCCTGGGCAAGATGCATCATCGCAATTAACTCATTGTGTGCTGCAATGGAGTCTTAAAGGGTGACAATGCACTTTAGCAAACATATCAGGACAAATTTGTCTGAATACAGTTAGGGAAAGGGGTTCTCATATGTTAATGTACAAGGCTAGGATTAGAGGACAGGGCAGGGTTAGGGTTAGAGTTAGATTTAATTCACACAGTTAAGGTAGTAAGGGGGTGTTTATACCTAGTTTAGTAATTCCACGGCTTGGTCATCTGCTGTATTTGTTGAGTGCAACATGCAACTCAAGTAGACTTCCTCCTATTAAGGAAATGGCACTGGGATAAATCAGTAAATATAAAGTCATCCACAATTAGACAGTTGGCCCACAGTTACATTGCTAGTTGACTTTTGCAGTTGGAGTAGGAGGCAGTGTGGCATTAGTACATACTGTATATATTCGTTAGGCACTGTGAATGTAGAACTCCACGTGGCAGTCTCAGCGTGGGGTGGTAGAGCCTCCTGGACCCTCCTTCACAGTAAGGAAGTTATTCAGTTTGTTTAACTTCCATTCCATTGAAATATAAATAGTAAAACAATTATTTTATTGTTTGATTATTTTATGTGATGTTCATGAGGGTGGCCTAATGATTAAGGTGTTTTCCTTACAAACACAAGGTGCAAGGTTTGAGTCTCACAAGGGATAATTGGCTAGGCTTAAAATGGCTCGCAAGAGCAGTTAGCTTAGTACTAACCTATGAGGTATTCTGGTATGATTTTTCTCATTGTGATTATGTACCTGTCTATTAACCATTTCAGTAAGGCATTTTGAGTAGTCTGCAGTTGTGTCTCATTAAAAATTTCCCATACACAATTTATGAATTGTGCACCAACGTTGTTTGTGCTTAGCCCAATAAAGTAAACTATAGCAGTGCTATTCGTAGACATTACTGAGCATAGCTTGTATGCCTATAGCATACTAAAAGCCTTTGTGATTCGCAAAAGACAGTGAAAAGTGGAGCAAGTCCTTGTGCATGGTTCTGCTCCATAGTGTAATAACAGTCTCAAGCAACCCAAGCAACACTTTCTTAAATCAATAAACCCATCCCCCAGTTGTACAAAATTCATAAATGGCACAGCTCATGTGCAATGGTGGTATGCCATTCATAAATGGTACACCATTAATGTGCATGCTGGTCCAAATAGAGTAAACCATGGGAGTACAACTACATGCAAAATGAATGGTGTAATGGTTTTGGGTTCAGTGATCCCTCTTTACTACTAGTATGTTGCTTAACAGACAGCAATGAGGAACATACTAGTGCTGTCAAAGCCAAAAATTCACCATCATCTTTGTTGTACAGCATGAAAATCCCTACTGGCCGTAGTGTTTCCCACTTTGCAGGTAAACTTAGTACCACACATGGCAATGTCCTGCTCCATACTGCAATGCTGACAGACTCCCACTAGTGGGAGCTCACACAACTTCAGATCACCTCTTTATCATATTATGGCAATGAACCACGATACACTCTAAGGCCTAATGAGTACCTTTACAAACCGCAGTCAGGCAGAAAGGCAGATCATAACACAGCAATGCAGGGCAGTATGTTAAGTTACAGTGTGCCTGATCAAGTAACTGCTTATTGCTCCTCAGTCAGGAATAATGTACCATGAAAAGCTGCCTTACAGTACTGTACTGTGTCATGCTGTCTTACTTCTCAGTACTGATTTTCATCCCAAACACAAAAGTAGCATTCATAAAATGGGATTGGGCATTGTACATTGTCATAGACTATCTTAATTCATATGTATGAATCACGACAGTCCCTTGAGACAGTCTGAGCATATTATGCAAGATGCTTGTCTGCATCCATGCACTATGCCTATAAGTACCAGGGCTGGAGACCATCTGCATACAAATGGTGTACCGTTTAAGTGTGGAATAAACACTCTTGGGCAGAAAAACTTGCCAACCCACACAACCTTACCCTGCCTCCGCAGTGGGATTTTAATAGGTTCCCTCCAAAAGAAACTATTACAGCACCATCCTCTCATTATCCTGTAGCTGATTATTTGGGTTATATTTGATAAAACTAGGTTATGCTGTTTTCAAGAGCAATATTTGCCTTCTAGAAACTCTAATACTCTGCTTTCAGAAATAACTTTCTGGGATGAAATACGTGTTTAATCAAACATCTCTCAATCAGACTGTCTTTTGATAAAAGAGTTACTATATGTGGACTACCTTTTTGAGATGAACACATTATCACCTTGTACATAGCTGGCATGTAGAAGAGGGGGGTACATTTGCAAAAGCTCCTTTTGAGACACATAGATTCATAGCAACCCAGAAAATGTAACCATAATGGTTTATTCAAAAATAACATAAATGAAAAAATGTCATCACCCAGAAAACAGATACCAAAATCCACCTTCAGAGCTAGACCTTGTGGAAGCTCTCAGCAGTGAGCACTTATTACTTAGTGACTCTTGTAGATTGATCAGGCTCAACCTGATTAGGCTGCATACAACTGCCATGTGGGCTCACCATTCCCAAGATGAAGAGTTGTGGTGAGGTATAATGCCACTTAAGTGGCAGGTATGAGCATAATGGATTACAGTGGACTATACCATAGCAGGGACTCTTAAGATATGTAATG
Source organism: Protopterus annectens (assembly GCF_019279795.1). NCBI lineage: Eukaryota > Metazoa > Chordata > Ceratodontiformes > Protopteridae > Protopterus > Protopterus annectens. Next base: position 443,236,049 of record NC_056725.1, on the reverse strand, counting down.
TAACATCCCTTTTGGAGGATGAGATGGATGTTGTGCTGGTGGATGATAACTCCTATCTAGGTGCAACTGGTCCTACCTCTGTAGATAGCAGTGTTCTGGACCAAGCTAGCAGATAAGGGGTGGTTTCCCTCCTACTCTGGAGCTGACTTCTTGGACAGCCATTGGGGATACTCTCAAGCCTCACTGAGATGGGTGTCAGACAGCAGGAGACAGTGACAGTAGATGGGATGGCTAGTTTAACATGACTGTAAGTTGTGGAAAGGAAAACTCTGTTAATTTTCTTATGATCTTAACAGGTGGTTAGCATGTTCATTTGCAACAATTTGTTTTATTTTATTTTGACTTTGTTAACCATTATAGAGCACTGATCCCACTAGACCTATTTTAGTCTCAACCCAGTGTAAACACAACAGATACATAACATTATAAATAGAGTAAATGACAAAATGCAATATATACATATACTGTATGCAAAGGGAATATCAGAGTTGGCTGAAGGGTATAAAGATAATCAACAATAAAAATCATATATAGAGTGACTGACAAACACAATATATGTATTCATCATATATAGAGTGGAAAATGGAGTTGGCATACTGAAGGAATCACAATGAATAAAGTCAGAGCAAAGTCTGTATAGGGAAGACTTGTATGAACAGATAGCAGTTGCATTTTCCTAGAGTCTTGAAATGTGCATTTGTTTCTGAATGGAAAATGGATAAAGAATGGAAACATTCCCACAGTTTGGGATCATGGACTGAGAAAGCCTGATTTGTGCAGCAAAGCCTAGTTCAGGGGGTTTACAGGAGGGACATGAGTGGTTAAGATATATAAAGTTGTATGTTGATGCATCTCTGAATAGGCTGGAAGCTAGTGAAGGGAAGGTGTCATTCTTGATACGTTTAAATAGTTGAGAGGCAAGTAGAAAGTCAGCACATTGCCTTACAAGTAGTTATATTTTCCGATTGTTTTGCAGTGATGTTCATTTCTTGGGAAGAGAGTGATAAATTATATCATGCTTTATAGGATACTACCTCTTGATTCAGTAGTTGTACGAGTGAGTTCAGTGCTCATGTGGAAAACTATGGAGATATCTAGTAGAGCATGACTGGGAAGAGCACAGTATCTCATCTAAATGGTTAATCATTGTTTGAATTCTTGGCTAGTTTTGTGCTGTTCAAAATAAGTAGCAGGTTTGGATGCAAGGCTGCTCATAACTGTACTTTGTATCAAAGTACCTTTAATCAAATGACAGTAACGGATTTTTTAATCATATCACTAAATCTGCGTGAGAGCCATAACTAGGGCTGGATAAAGGGAGTGTGCAATATGGTAGGAGGTGTGATCAAAGAGATGCTGATTGTGGATTGTGTGGGAGTACAGTAATGTCATTCATAAATGAATGTCAATTTTGCATTTGCAGTATACATCACCAACTTCGTTGCTCAATAATTCTAGGCAGAGCTAAAAATAACTGTAAGGAATAGTGGCAAATGTCCAAAATCAGAGACAATTTTTAAATATCACTCTAATTAACTTAAAAAGTTAATAGTTTTGCACAAAAATACATTTTCTGAAAAATGCAAAGTATGAAACTCTAAAGACTTATACTGCTGACTGAGAGAAGTATTCAGCAATTTACCAGGAAATCAAAATTTCTACTGAGAAATTGGCAAAAATAGGAGACCAGGTCATAAACATTCTGTGCAAGCACTGGGACAGTTGAGAGGTATGATTTGTGGTCACAGATGCAGTGATCAATATGTAATAGTTTAATTCAAGTGACCTGCTACATTTGTAGCAAACACTAAAGTAGTGAAAACAACTTAATACAGTTTCAGGTAGTAGAAGAGGTCATTTTTGTAGTCTTCAAAGTGATGATGTTTTGTGTGTTAAAGTGGCGGTGGTGGTATCAGTTCATGGAACTGCACAAGACCCAGACAAAGTAGCTACAATTCTGATCTAAGAAAATACATTTTGAGACAGTCAGGTCAGGATGGGTGCTGAATAGTCAGGAGATCACAATTTTGTAGAGAACTGTCAGGCAGTCAAGGGAGTAGCTGGACAGACTGAAGATAACAAATATATTCAGAAAGTTAGACCACATTGGATCCAAATCCTGTCACAAACAGGAGGATTTACTTTCCTAAGATGAGTTTTGATGGCTTATTTGTAACTTTTGTCTATCATTTCCCACTGCGCTATTTTGAAGAGTTAGAAACATTTACAAATGGCAATGAACAGACTGATTTTGCTTTATAATTTATTTAACGGGATGAGTTAAATTGCATTAAATAAACTACAAGTTCTGCATGAGAAAGATTTAAAGCACACTTAATGAATGAAGCTTTTGATCATTTGTATTAAACAAAATGTATTCAGAAAACAAAATTAAAAGTGTAAATGTCCCAAAGTCCCTAACATTTATAAAGTTAATATGTAGCAGAAGAGTCCACCACTGTCTGACATGTCATCACCTACACAACTAGGATAAGGCCAGCCACTGCCCTGTCAACAGAGAAACCATAATGGGGTTAGTAGACATAAGCCTTCCTCATTTGGAGTCAAGGAGGATACATGGACTGCCTTTTCCACTGGACTCGAAGGTTTTTGCATCATTAAACATCCTTGCTATGGGGACTATTCACGGTCCAAAAGAGGATATATTAGGAGTTTTGCAGGCATTAACCTCATGGATCTTGTACCAATTCCTTGAGACAATATTACAGACCGGAGCATACAGCAGTGAAGAGAATCACTACTATTTCATCATCATATGGCACAGCCGGTTTTCCTGTTCTCCTGAGTGACAATACATCCATCTTGCCATGAAGGCCCTCAGTTGCTTCACACAGCATCTTGAAATTCAACTGGAAAGGCTTCTACTCCATTAATTTCCATGCTGTATGCAGAGTGTAGGGTAATATATACAATGTGCCTGCACACCAAGGCAGTTATGATGATTCCCACATCTGGCACATCATCTTATACAATCAGTTCATGCAGGGTGACTTTTCACAGGTCATCCAGTTGGTAAGTGCATATATTGTCATCTACAGAGTCCTCTATGTGCTGTTTTTCTTGAATGCAACAAGACCAAGACAAAATAAAACTAATGCATACAGTAACATTACTAGACTATAAGCTTACTGACTGGTTATGCTGTGCAACGGGCCTTAACACACCCATGTAAGTTAGAGGTTGAGCAGGACACAACACTCATCATTTACACACATGGGATGTGGCTTAGTGGCAGGGTTAACAACATTATCATTAGTAGAAAGGTCATGGGAGGTGGATGTGGTAGCAATGTACACAACAAGAGATTGGGTGGGGTCAAGGTTCCATGTCTTCCAGTTTAATTTCTCAAAGTCTTTTGGGTTTCCAATACTGTGATGGGAAAGGACCACATTCCTAAGTCAGGGTATAATTAAAGTTCATGAACTTAGCATTGTTTCAATCTTTGCTATTAGCCAAGAATGCCCTTTGTAGCACCTGCAATGCACCCAGAACTGACTGCTTCTGCAATTCATATGGAGTTACATGTATGTATTGGTAGCTTATCAAAGTATGACTATAGAGTCTTTTTTATTAGACATATTGCTCATACTACTATTGGAACTGTCTGGGTCTCTTTTTCCACATCATTTTCATTTCTGCTTGCAAATCCTGATATTTTAAGACTTTGTGCCTCTCTGTACATAAGACATTTTGATCAACAGGTGTAGCAATTTCAGTGATTTCCTACATTTGTCTTTTTTTTTTCATGGACTACTGTATCTGGTTTGTGCACATGTATTTTTTGAACTGTTGGTAATAGGTGATTTCATATGATGTGCACATAATCATTCTCTATAATGCTTTGTGGTTCATGTTTCTAATGCTTCTCAGCTGATTCTATATTGTAGTGTGTGCATTATCCCCAATGCAACAGAGTTGCCCCATTATTGTGTCTTTCAGTGTACAAGCCCTCTCCCATGAGTCTATCACACCCAGCAAGGCGATGTTTGAATATTTCAATTCTTTTTTACAGAACCTACATTTCTCTGTTTCTCCCACATGTTCAATGGACATTGCAAACCATGTATACATAGCCCACTATCCTGGGCTGCCATTATTAACCTTTCATTTATATATATATATACACACACACACACACACACACACACACACACACACACACACACACACACACACACACACAAAAAGTATCAAATATTGGAGCTTTTCTCCCTTGGCTTTCACTGAAATAAAATAAACTAACAAGAAAAGAATATCAGTCTCCTCTCACAAATAGAATAAAGTGGGAGTAAAAGTGACTGGCACTCATTTCTTGTTGGTTTGCTTTATTGTATTATATTATATTGTACTGTATCATATTTATTTATTTATTATATTTGAACACAACCTTTAGAAGGGAAAAGAATTGTCCTGATCATGGGGAGGAGCATGCTCTGAAATCTTGCATGTGTCTATCTACTTTAAAGCGAGTTTGACCTGAAAGTAACTGCACCAATTACTAAAACGTAGAAGCAGGCCACATTTGTAGAGGTACACCTTCAGTGTCCACTAGGGTATGTCCCAGCTATGACTCTCGCTTAGAAAAAAGAGCTGATGTCAGTTGCTAATTTCTCTGTACCCCAGCTGCCACTGCAGACCTGCAGTCAATGGTCAGTCTTTGATTTTTCGGCAGCAGAATTTGGATGCATTTTCCTGTGCTAGTGGGTAAGCCAAATGTTATTCTACTGTGTGGAGTTATTGAAGTTACCTGGGACTCCATGTTGCACGAGCATTAAATCAGATGACTTTCAGAAAAATACATAAACATTTTCAGATTAACTTTCTGAACTTCTTTTGTATTTTTCTTAAGACATCAAAGACAGACCTATCACAAACAGAACAAAATGAGCATCTGTCTGAAAGCAGAGTTCAACATCAGTGGAATAAAAAGAAAGAACTTTTATTTTATGAGGTGGCAGTCCATGTGGCATTGTTCATGTGCCCTTCCCTTTCCATTATGTCATAGTGTCATTTTTATTTACATTGCCAGTAAAGGCAGCACATACCAGCAGATACCAAATGTCCCTTTGGTGACTTCCCATCAAGGAAACTCCATATTCCAGAGCCAGGGTATTAAAAGTCCTGCAAAGAGGAATTTGGTTAGATAAACACTTGTGCAACTTAACGTTCTTCTCTGTTAATGAGCAGTGCTTGTGATCTTTGTTTTATTCAGCTTTCTGCCATCTTTGATGTTGACGCTTTCCATACATGTTTCTTAGTTGGAAAGTAGTCTACTGCAAAGTAATGACTTAAAATGAAAAGAAAATCCATCTACAGCTACTCCTTTATTTTCTGCACTAATTACCAGACAGGTATTCCCCTTGTTATGACAGTACAGTTTATGAAATCATTTACCCATGAATTCAGAAACATTTCCTTTAGAATTCTGCAGCTACATTACTAATACATAGCTTTCGACTTATATGCTGATGAATCAGGGACAAAGCTAAAATAGTGGGAGGCAAAGGTTCAAACTCAGGGATATTTTTATTATTACTCTAATCCACATGAAACATTAATAAGGGCAGGATTTGTATTAGCATGCATTTTCTGAAGACTAAGAAGTGTGAAACTGTATTTTCAGTCATTATTGATGGACTGTAATCCAGGCAACCTACAGGTGCATGAAGATTTAACGTTTGAGCTTTAAATGCCCAAGGTTCAACTCACCAATGATCAGAGTTCCTCCATAAGAAATCACTGTTGGTGAGCTATGCCAAAAGTGATTCCCTTTTTAGGGACTTTCCCTCTTCTTTGACTTGGTGCAACCGTGGAGTTAGTATATATAAGTTCAGAGATGTGTGTGTGTGTGTCATACCTCTCAACCTCTTAGCACAAAACATATGGACAAAGTCTGACAGAATGGGGGGACAAAGGTCTAAAAATAGGACAGATTTTAAATATTGCTCTTATAAACTTATAAATTTGTTAGACTAGAATAACAGAATGTGTCTTAGAATGCATTTTTTCTGAAGGATATAAAGTCTGAAACACAAATGTATGTAATTAATTAGTGAATTTATACCTCAGGTCATCCCAGTTATTTGCCAGAAAATTACAAATTTTATAAGGAGCAGACCAGAAATATGAGGCAAAAATCTGGACATTCTGTAAAACTTTGGACAGTTGAGAGGTGTGTGTGTGTGTGTGTGTGTGTGTGTGTGTGTGTGTGTGTGTGTGTGTGTGTGTGTGTGTGTGAGGGGGGCTTGATCTCCTACAAAAGCACATTTTTCTTCCCGTTTTCTTTTTTTTTTCCAGCAAATGCAGTTTGGGATTCCAATCCTTGGAAAATTGTCTTTTGTCTCTTCATAGTAGAAGCCTGTAATCATCACTGATTTCCAGAAAACATTAGGGACAGGGCAAATACATAAAGCAAAATGAGGGATAGTCTGCAAAATGAATGACAGTTTAGAGCTATGCCTATTAAGCATGTTGTACTATTACTTTCTTAGAATCCTTCAGTTTTAATGTTGCAAAATAGGTACTGCATTGTTTTTCCTTCAGTCTGCATCCACCATCTCTGCCATTAAGGAATAGATGTAATGAATTGTAAATACACTTTTGAGCATCAGCACTCTGCCTTCATCTAATGTCAAGAACATGTTGCCTGGTCCCATAGTTAATTTGACTTTTAGGACTCAGCCTCTTTGGTCACTTAATTCATCCAGTGTGGATTCAGAAATCCCTCCTTCCCCAATTTGCCTTCCTTTGCTTTATTATAAACTGACAGCACACATTCTGTTACTCTAATAACTTATCAGTTACACAATGACAATACATAACATTATATCAGAAGATGCATTCTTTGTGATTATTCTCCTTGCTTAACAGAGGTCCTTGCTTTCCTTTTGTCTCCATCCTCTTTCATTTTTGTCTTAACTTACTGTATTCTTTATTTCTTTTCACATGCTGAAAATAGTTTAAAGCCAAACAGACTTAAATGCTTCTACTTCTGCATATATTATCATTCTTTACCTCATACATGTGAAAAATCATCTAATAACTAGAAAAGGAAATAGTGCTTTAGGCATTGTAAGGAGTAATTAATCACTTGAAGTCCACTTTTCATCTGCCAGTATAATGCACTGAACTTGGATGGATTTTGGCATTTAGTTACATTAACTGACTTAAAACTCCTGAAGTAATTTTATTTTATTGTCATTTTAAAATGTCATCCTTTTGTAAGTTCACTAGGGCTGTTTCATACGTTTAGCTGTTCATATGCCCTCCTGGAAGTAAGTATACTGTCACTCAGCATACATTTGAAAGGTTTGCTGTTCAAATCTATTGGCTGTTATTAACTACATCTGGCTCAGATACAGCTTATTATTTTGATGTCTAGGCTACAGTGCCAGACAAGTGTATTTGGTAAAGTTGTTTTCCCAGAACACTTCTGATAAGCTGAACTGCGCAATGACTATACTCAGCTGTGAAATTCAGTTGCCCATGGAATCATATGTACATTGTTGATTTTTGGGACAGAGAACTCATGTATCAAACACACACACACACACACACACACACACACACACACACACACACACACACACACACACACACACACACACACAGACACCTGTGTGTGTATAATGTAGTATGTGCATAATTTATTGTAAGTATTCTAAATATTCTAAGTATTATATATAGACATAGATATAGATATGTATGTATGTAAGTGTGTGGGTGTATACACATTACATACATTTAAAAGAACTTGGACGATTGCTGAAAATGCCGCTCGAGAGTTGTTGTTGTTGTGTCTTTTGGCTTTTCCTGGTTAGGGGTCGCCACAGCGGAACTCCGGTCCTCTAATGATTGGCAGTAGATTTTTACATGCCGAGTTGTCAGCCCTGACGCACAACCTTCAATGAAAGTACGCCCATTCATGCATATCTCCACACAGAAGATGCTCTAGCTGAGAATTGAACAGGACAAAGTCTTACTGTAAGGCGACAACGCTACTGCAGCACCACCACCGCAGTTTCTGAAAATGCCACTTGAGAGTAAGATATATAATTACCAGAATTTTGACTCTTAAACAATTCATTTTTTTTAATCATAAAAAAACTTCCCCAACAGGTGATAGTAGACATAAAAATAAAGTAAATGCAATCAGTGTTTGCCTGACAGGAGCCATTTCTGACACATCTGCTCGGAAAGGCAGGCTGGTATAGCAAAATACTCAACAGGTAAAGCAAATCAAAATGTGAAGCGAATAAAAAGGAACATCAAATGACATGGAGAAAACTCCGAGAATATGCTACAGGGAGATGGAAGAAAGGGAAGCAAAAAATAAAGTGTTACAAAGTAAGAATGATATACTAGAAAATAAACTGGGAAGAGTGAGTTTATAAATTATTGGGGTTATAAAAAGAATACAGGATAATCAGCTTAAAGATGTGTTACTAGCCTGATTTTATAAAGCATAGGAGCACCAGAGGATCTCAATATGCAGACTGAGATAAAACATAATAGTTGCCTTAGGTCTGAAGAAGGCTCAGATGTACTGTCTTGTTCAATGTCATTGAATCTTAGGCCTGACAATTGTTTTCTGTAATCTACTGTCTTTAATACACATAGCGGATCCCCTCCTAAAAACATCCATTACTTCTCCTCAAAATCATACCTCTCAACTCTCCATGGTTTTGCCTTATATTTTTCCTTGTCTCATAAATTTTTTGATTTTCTGGTAAAACACTAAAAATCATAGTCAGTGAATAATGCTAGATATTAGAATTTTATATTTATCATTCAGAAAATGAAAGCCGAAGTAAAACCTGCAATTCTATTAACCCTTTATATGAATTACAGTAATACATACAAATTGTTCTGATTTAGGGCCTTTGCTCACAGTCATGTTTGCCTTCATTCAGCATTCTGCAACAAAGAAGTTAAGTGATATGCTTGAAAAAGACAAACATAAGGAGTAACTGGGATTCAGAGAGGGCTACTTCCAATGGTAAATAAGGAGTAACTGGGATTCAGAGAGGGCTACTACCAGTGGTAAATAAGGAGTAACTGGGATTCAGAGAGGGCTACCTCCAGTGGTAAATAAGGAGTAACTGGGATTCAGAGAGGGCTACTACCAGTGGTAAATAAGGAGTAACTGGGATTCAGAGAGGGCTACTACCAGTGGTAAATAAGGAGTAACTGGGATTCAAAGAGGGCTACTTCCAGTGGTAAATAAGGAGTAACTGGGATTCAGAGAGGGCTACTTCCAGTGGTAAATAAGGAGTAACTGGGATTCAGAGAGGGCTACTTCCAGTGGTAAATAAGGAGTAACTGGGATTCAGAGAGGGCTACTACCAGTGGTAAATAAGGAGTAACTGGGATTCAGAGAGGGCTACTACCAGTGGTATACCATATCACAGGTAGAAAACTGTTGGCAGTGACCCTTTCTGATTTAAAGAGAGGCCAACCTCAGTGATTCTATACAATCTGTAGGATCCCATGGTTGGCTGTGTCCATGGCCATGTTAAGTGCAAATGAGCATTTTGGAGGATTGTACTATTCTAATAAGATTCATAGGTTGTTACTAGGCTAATGAACATTTGGGTCCTTACAAATCTAGCTGCTCAACCCAACCCCATTTGGAAACTGAGTATCATTTACGTCTATATGAAGGGGCATGTTAGTAGGGAGGTAACTAAGGGATTTGTAGGGGGGATGTTAGTTAGGATAATACTTTTCTTATTGATGTTGTCTGTCAATTTATGATTTCCCATCCAACTGTTAAGGTCAGTTGTCAAGGTTTCTTTTGGATAGGGTCAGGAATGAACTCTGTTTTACATTTAAAGGTAGTGCAGGGATTCCTTGGGACATATATTGATCTCTCCAGCACATTCTTTTTAAGTCAGAAGTGAAGATCAGATCCCCAGATCTAGTCTTTCTGGTGCTATTTATTTTGCACATGTGCAACAGATCTATCAGAGCTGGGTCTGAGGAAGCCTTGCAAGCCAGGCAGAGATCCCCTCTCAGCAGCTTGTAGGAGACTGAATACAGAGACAGAGCCTTTAGCCAATCAGTATAGGGCAAGTTATTCATGTCCTGAATTTTCCTGATGAGAAACCTTAATGGCATTTCAACTCTTGCAAGCATCTAATTAGGTACATCCCAAAAAGTGCATTGTATTCAATGATATTGATACTATATCTTCCTAGGACCTGGATGTCATACCCTTACTTATAAGTTGGGTGACATAAAATGTTTTCTTACAACCTTAGCTATGTTTTGGTCAAAGGGCATATTGCTGCATATGTACATTCCCAGATCCCTTACTACTGGGTTGACTCTTAGGGGTATTTTATTAATGTAGTAATTAACTTGGATCGACAGTTTCCCATAGAATATTATAATGCATTTTTTGGCATTGAGTTTTAGGCCATGGTTTTGGCACCAGTCATTTGTCAGTGTTAAGTCCTCGTATAAGAGTTGATGTCATGGGAGGAGTATAACAGCTCCCAATTTACAGTCATCTGCAAACATGATGAGCCAGAGCCCTTGAAAATTAGCCTTGACTTCTGAGAAGTAGATGTCAAATAGGAGCAGGCCTAGCATGGAACCCTGCGGTACAATGCCAGTGACCTGTTCTTGATGGAGGTGGTCTCACTGATCCTGGCTTCTTGGTTTCTGTTTGTGAGCCAGTTAGCAATCCATCAAGTTATGTAGGAATTTATGCTTAGCTCAGAGAGCTGGTCAATGGTGCCTGAGTGGGGTACTGTATTGAATACCTTGGCTAGGTCACAATATGCAGTATGCACTGTTTTACCCTCATCCATTGCAGTGGTAACGTTCTCAAAGAAAGCTACAAGGTTAAGTAGGCATTATTTTCCTTTAACAAAGCCAGAGTGGGATGGATTCAGTTTCTGTAGGTTGCCAATGTCCTTGTTTATCATTTCCATGATGTCATTTCATGGCTCTGCAAATTAGGCTAATTAGACAGATGAGTCTGTAGTTCCCTGGATCAGTTGATGGGCCCCCTTGTGGAGGGATAATGACTGTTTCACTCCTCCAGTCACTTGGAAGGTAGCCTGTTTCAAGACTGTAGTTGAACAGTGTCCGAAAAGGTCCTGATAGGCTGTATTTTAGACCATTCCAGAGGCAAATGGGGATGTTGTCAGGACCCATGGAGGTGGTGTTCTTGGCTTAGCAAGTGCTGACAGCACCTGTCCCTGCTAATAGTTGGGGGAAGTATATTGGAGGCATTTCACTTAGAGGAGATTGGAGGATGGAAAGGTGAAGTTTGAGATGAATTTATCAGCCAGTAGATTTGCTATGTCACCCTCACCAGTGACGATGATACTGTTCACCTCCAGTTCAACACACTACTGTGTGTTACCTTTAACTACTACAACACACTGCTGTGTGTTACCTTTAACTACTACAACACACTGTTGTGTGTGGTACCTTTACCTACTACAACACACTGCTGTGTTACCTTTTTACCTACTACAACACACTGCTGTGTTACCTTTATCTACTACAACACACTACTGTGTGTTACCTTTAACTACTACAACACACTGCTGTGTGTTACTTACCTTTAACTACTACAACACACTGCTGTGTGTTACCTTTACCAGGTCTATATCAGTTTGGCAAAAATCCATTTCAGCGAATACCAAGAGAGTGACACGTATTAATCAAACCACAAATAGACCGAATGCACTAAACCGCAAAATTTAAAACATCGAATGGTCATAGTCGTCCAACCCCACCACCCACTACATACTATCTACACAAACAAAATAAATAAACCACATACATACACTAACCAAACCCTACTCCTAACCCTAAAGTAAAGCACCAAAACCAAGCTTCTAACCTTACACTAAACCCCACATACACAACTATCTATGCACTATCCTTAACCCCCTCCCTAACCCTAAGGTCTGTAACTACCACACACTTCCCTTAAGGAGATATACCCAAACAAAATAAACAATACACATAAATAAATTTAACAAAACCCTACTTCTAACACTACACTAAACCCCACATACACAACTTTCGATGCACTATCTTTAACCCCTCCCTAACCCTAAGGTCTGTAACTACCGCACACTTCCGCTACTGAGATATACCCTAACAAAATAAATAATACACATAAATAGATTTAACAAAACCCTACTTCTAACACTACACTAAATCTTACATACATTATCTATCTATACACTTACGTTAACCCGCACCCTACCCTAAGGTGCATAACTATCGCACACTTACCTTATAGAGCTATACTGCAGGTGGGCCAACCAAAACACTTCGACATTTCGGATTTCACAGTTTTGGATGTTCGGCATTTACGTAGTTCGCACAATACATGTCGATCATTTCGTATTCGCCCAAAACGCCCTTTCGATCATCTGATAGGGACCCACCTTTACCTACTACAACACACTGCTGTGTGTTACCTTTACCTACTACAACACTCTGCTGTGTGTTACCTTTAACTACTACAACACACAGTGCTGTGTGTTACAACACACCGCTGTGTGTTACCTTTACCTACTACAACACACTTGTGTGTGTTACCTTTAACTACTACAACACATTGCTGTGTGTTACCTTTACCTATTACAACACACTGCTGTGTGTTACCTTTAACTACTACAACACACTGCTGTGTGTTACCTTTACCTACTACAGCACACTGCTGTGTGTTACCTTTAACTACTACAACACAATGCTGTGTGTTACCTTTACCTATTACAACACACTGCTGTGTGTTACCTTTAACTACTACAACACACTGCTGTGTGTTATCTTTACCTACTACAACACACTGCTGTATGTTACCTTTAACTACTACAACACACTGCTGTGTGTTACCTTTAACTACTACAACACACTGCTGTGTGTTACCTTTAACTACTACAACACATTGCTGCGTGTTACCTTTAACTACTACAACACACTGCTGTGTGTTACCTTTAACTACAACACACTGCTGTGTGTTACCTTTATCTACTACTGGAGATAGCTGAAGAAAGCCTTGTGATTGTCCTTAGTCCGTGAGGCTATCTTGACTTCAAGGTGGTCTTGTTGAACTTAATTAGACCTCTTAGTTTCTTGTTTAGTTGCATAAGAGAGCATTTGTCTTTAAGGGAGTTGCTATTCCTGATTTTGGACATAATTTTTTTTTCTTTTATTATGTACCCTGTTTAGGTAAGGATTCCACCAGTGGGTTTTGTTTTTATTGCTAGTTTTTGGTTTACTTCTGGTAGATATGCAGCCATTCACATGTTTGTACAGGGACTCTGTGAATAATTCTGCATAGGTAGCTATGGTCTTGAGGCTAGGAGGAGCCTTGACTTTTGACAAACTGTCTGTAATTTGTCTTATAATAGTTCCTAAGTGTTACATGTTTAGCTGGCTTTTCTGGGTGGATTTTTACCTCAAAGCAGACAGCTTTGTGACCCAACCACACTAGAGAGGACATGACACAGGGGTAGGGTGGGTGTAATGCTCTCTCGTATTGGTGAGTACCAGATCCAGTAAGCTTGATCCTGTGGTTGGAGGTTGGAATGTGCACTATCTGTCCCAAGGTGTTTGTGTCAATAAAGTCCAGAAAGCATCGTGCTTGTGAATTTGAGACAGTGAAATTTCCTAGTCTACACTGAACCACATTCAGTGCAACTCATGAACAGGCTGTTTGTTTGGATGGTCTGTGCCTCTAGTAGGTTCAGGTAAGAGCTGTGATACTCTAGGGGCATAGATGGTAACCTGTAGTAACCTATGATATGATGATGGTCCTCATCTATGATGACCTGTATGTAGATGTGCTCCATGGTATCATTCTGTTTAAGCAACCTGGGGGTATGTTTGTTGTTAATGTAGATTGAGACACATCCACCTTTTGCCCCAGTCTGTGCTGTTGTTGGTCTAAATGTGTGGGTGGCTCTGTAATCTTGTACTGTCAGAGAACTTTCTATGGCTTTAAACCAAGTCTCAGTCAGGGCATAGATGTCTACATTCTCCAGAGTAAGGAGGGCTTGAAAGGCATGGATTTTTTTTTTGTTTATTCTCATAGCACTGAGCAGTAACACCTTAAGTTTGCTTATAGACTTTGTCACTATGTTGGCAGTTTAGTTGTTTTGGCATTGACTAAAAAAGGCTCTGACAGAGTGAATAAAAGTTTATCCACTATCTGAAAGCTGAGGAGAGACAGGTGCAGCCCATTTTCGACAAAGCAATGCGGTCTATTGACAATGTCCTCCCATGCTAACAGATTCTGGAGTCCCTGGAGAGACACAGAAACTAAGCCAATTATTAAACTCAGTCATTTTATGTTCATACTGTGGCATCATCCCTGGTGAAGGAAGAATGTTGCTCAATGCAAGGCTCATACCAGTATCTGTCATATAGTCCAGTGAGGTACATCTCAGGTCGTTTACACCCACATGGACTATGACAGACTCATATTGGTACCTGGGGTACAGTGACTTGAGTGCATGTGCGATATTGCTGATCCTGGCACTTCTCCTTGTCCAACCTGGTGAGTGAGGCATCTATGTGTCGCATAATGGAGTATTCAATGACAAGAGTATTATATAAAGTATATGCTTGCCTTATGGGTTTTGATCTTGGAGACCATTGGATGTAGGCTTATGTGAGACATTTGGTGTTTCTTTTGGTGTATGTTTTAGTGATTCCTGAAGAACAGTGTTACCATTAGGTGGATAGGAGGTCTTTAAGATTTGGGAAGGTTTCTTTTAAGCACCTCAGCATAAGACAATTTGATTGTTTGTGTATGTGGGGTGAGCAGTATGTGTTAGGGATGTAGTATGGGTATTCTTGACAGCCTTGTTTGTATGTGTGATTTTTGACTCCAAGGAAGTTGTTATTTTACAGCTCTCACATACTGTGTTATTTTCTACAATGATTAACTGGTTGTCTGAGAATGAGACAATTGCTAAATTTGCCTTAAGATGCTCAAATCTACCAAGCTGGCCACAAAGACATTAGGAAATTGCATATCCATGTTGTCCAATGTTGTGATAAGTTTGGCTGTTTAGGATTAAGGACTGGATTTTAACAAGGAGTGTGCTATTTTTGTTTCTGGGGTTAATTGTAAGATGTTATATAGTGTAGCAGTGGTATTCTATACACAAAATAGTTTTGGGAGGTAAAGGTCAAGATGTTGGATATTGCTAGGATATGGTAGTGCTATTTGATGTGCAAGCTAGCTGCTCTAAGCTTAATTCCACAAAATGTCATGCCATTTATTAGATTTTGGACCTAATCCTAACTTAATATGGAAATTTTGCTATCTAGGCTTTTGCCACTATATAAGGCACTGCTAACCAGTGCAAACTTGCCTGATTTATAGCATAGAAAAAAGGCTTGAAAACTGAATTCTAGCCAATAACCAACCACATGTTGAGCTCCATTGAGTTATTCATGACTGAGACAGACCAGGATAGCACCTTCTCCCACAAGATGTATAATCCTGGAAATCCTTAATGTAAAAGCCCATTAAATATTGCTCTCACGTGTAGATTAAACAACAGACAGCTACCAAACAATTAAGTCCCTGGTTAATTTGCCCTTCTGCAAAGTGATCTGGAGGCAAACAGAACTAGAAAAAAAAACAACAACAAACAGAGAAATTATAAATTTTGCTCAAAATTAAATAAATGCTTTTAAAATTGCTCAGAAACAGTTTCCATCACTAGATAAAGCAGGTATAAGTGCTGTAAATTAAGAAATTATTGTTTTCTTAGCCTGGATGGCTCTTGATGCAGTTGCAACAATTGAAAAGTGTTGAGAACATTCTTTTAGTGAGCACAGGACCTTGAAAACTCTCAACAGTAGAGAAAAAAAGCTTGAAAACGGACTTATATGCCCTCGACTTTGAACTCCCTGTGGTGGTTCCCAACTCAGAGAGACCAGATAAACACCTACTGCCACAAGATGGATGATCCTGGAATTTCTTGATGTAAAAGCACAGAAAAGGCAGATTAAACAGCACACAACTAAGTCCCTGAATTATTCACCCTTCTGCAAGGTGATCTGGTGGCAAACAGAACTAGAAAAAGCCAACAAACAGATTTTTTTTTTGCCATAAAATTAAATAAATGCTTTAAAATGCTCAAAGACAATATTGTATGACACAAGTAGAAGTGCAGTAAATCAAAAAAATAGTTTTATCTTAGCCTGGATATCTCTGAATGCATTTGAAACAAAAGCATTACAGGATTCTGTTTAAGTGAGGACAGGGCCTTGCAAAATCTTCTGAGTTATAGCAGAGAAAAAGAGCTTGTCAACTAATTCCTATACCCTCCAGCCAATAAATAACCATACTTTGAGTTCCCTGGAGTGCTTCCTAACTCAGACAGACCAGGTAAATCCCTTCTACCACAAGATGGATGATTCTAAAATTTTTTAATGAAAAGTACATCAAATGCAGATTAAACAAGCAACAACCAAACAACTAAGTCCCTTGCTAATTTGCCCTACTACAAGGTGACCTGGAAGCAAACAGAACTAGAAAAAGACAAAAAACAGAGAAATGATGAATTTTGCCTCAACATTAAATAAATGTTTTGGTTTAAAAATGGACAAAAATAGTTCCTATCACTGTATAAGGCAAGGACAGGTGCAGTAAATTAATAAAATATTTTTATGTTAGCCTGGATGACTCTGGTTCAAGTGCTCCAGAGTTCTCTTCCCCCAGAAATGCCTGCAGGAAGAGATTTATGCACCAGAATGCTTCATGAAAAAAAATATATATATATATATATATATATATATATATATATATATATATATATATATACACACACATATATCTATCTATATATATATATATATATATATATATATAGATATACATATATATATATATATATATATATAGATATACATTGATTTATATAAAACGTGTTTATTGTATAGTATATATATATATATATATATATATATATATATATATATATATATAAATCAGGTAACAAGATAAAGGCACTCCTTTGCCTTGTTGGTTTAAAAATGAATTTAAAAGAATATCATTTCCTATCTCATCAGTTCCAGTAAATAAAACAACAAGCTCTTTGGCATGGAGTTCCACAAAAGACTACCTTTTTGATACCTTTACAGATACCCCAGGAAATAGGTTGTTACAGCTGCCCTGGGATAATTCTTGCCTAGCTCTTGATTCTAGATCTTTGTCCTAGGAACTGCCATTGCTATCCTCCATGATTTAGATTTGACTGGGCCAACATATTCTATGCATCTGGATTCTGCCTCCCTAATGATCCTCCAGGTAAAGGGCTAACTTACTGAAGACCATGAGCCTGGGGACCTCCTTTTTAGTATGGTAATTGGCAATTTAGATTGCTAACAAATACAGTATATTTTCCTGGCTAACTAATGTGAGAATTTTCCAGCATACCATATGTCAGCACCAACATTACCAAATTTCCCTGTACAAAATGTTACAGCTTATCTACCTCCCAGCACAAAATCAGTGCACTGGGTTCCATAGCAATGTGTTGCAGGCCTGCAACAGCCCATCAGCATTTTTGTTAACGAGGCCTTGCTGTGGCTCAGTGTATATTGAAAAGGTTGGAAGGACAGTGCCCACCAGCATTACCTCGTGCTGCCATTATTCTACTTAATCAGTGGGGCATGGTCAGTGACCAAACTGAAATGCTTACTTAACAAGCAGTATTTCATAAGCATAGAAGCCTTTCTTTATAGCTAGACTGTCAGTTTCAGTGGCTGTGTGTCTCTTTTTTGCAATGATCATATTCCTGTTGATATAGTACACTAGGCATTCTTCATTTTGGGTGTATTGTAGCAGTATATTTTATTATGTTTCACCCCCCCCCCCCCACTGCCAACTATCAGACCTTTTTTCAGTCAGTTGTCCCATCAATTCCTCATAAAGTGGAGCAATTGCCAACCAGGAAGGACCATCATTCATGCAATCAATTGAGGTGGCTCAGGTTTACATATTTTCCAACTATAACCCCACTCTGCATGTCTAGTAATACTCTACATGCCACTTACTTTCACTAGTGACATAAATATCAAGACAGTCCTGCCCCCTCTCTTTAAGTCTGTACTCCTGTGGGGAATTCTGACTCCACTGTGAATTTAACTACAAAAATATGTGCCTCCGGCATTTAGTCCTGTACCCTCCTTTGTTCTCCCAAGCACAGCTGAGCCAGATGTGTCATCCAAATCTTTATCATGCCAGCCCCAACAAACACTCAGCAGTTAATTGAACTTGGGCCACCTGGCTCAGAGTCATGGCTTTATCTTGCTATAGTAGTGGAGCTAGCCTCACCTTGGATGCCTTAAGATTGCACTGCTCCTAAACCTACTTCTTACACATCAGTATGGAGGGTGAAGTCATTAGTAAAAGGAGAAGTCAATAATACAGGTTCAGAACACAGGATCCTTTTGAGTTTATTAAATGCTCTAGCTACTGCAAGAGACCATTGCACCTTGACAATAGCTTTCCATCTTGTGAGATTTGTCAAAGGAGAGACAATTGTTGAACAGTAGGAACAAAACTTCTGTAATATTCAGCTAATCCAAGCAAAACCTTCACTTTTCTTTTAGTGGAGATAGGCTAAATTTTATGATTACTATTTTAATAGTCATAACCTCACCACCCCTCTTCCTGCAATGTAGCCTAAGTACCTGGCTCCCA
The DNA here is from genome assembly GCF_019279795.1 of Protopterus annectens. Taxonomy (NCBI): domain Eukaryota; kingdom Metazoa; phylum Chordata; order Ceratodontiformes; family Protopteridae; genus Protopterus; species Protopterus annectens. The sequence continues at coordinate 443,217,325 of NC_056725.1, read as the reverse complement.
GCATATTTACTTTACTTTTCTTAGGATTTACAGTCAAACTTTCTTTTCTTATAGATTCTAACATAACCTGAACTTCCAGTGACACTTGCGTACTCTAACTGAATGACCATGCCATCTAGGTATGTCTCAGCATATGAAACGTGCCAGTAAATGAGGATCTTAGTATATCACAGAATAACAGGAGTGAAACTTCAATATTTTATCCTACAGCCCTGGAAAAGTAGCAGGGACTACATGTAGGCCATACAGTAACACTGTCTACTGAAATAGAGACCATCAGGTGTGACAAAAGTGAATTATTTTGCAGATGGGATAAATTGTGTTTGACAATTTCCCCTTTGTCAAATCTAATGCTGTCAAGTGTCTGCCCTTTCAAAGGTTTTCTATCAACTCAAAACTTCTGCACATGGGGTATCACACTTTGATATGCTACCCAGCCTCCTAAGTTCATTACAGAATCTAACACATATAAAAGGGATGAAAGCGCTTAATATATATGTATTTTTTTGTTTTGGTTTTAAGTGGTTTTTACCAAATAAAACAGTTGCTGCTCGTGACCTTCAGTCTTGAATTTGTTTTGGTTTTGGAGCCTCTTGGATTTTATGTTTTACATAAAAAAGTTTAACAAGCGGCAGTACTTAGCTGCTCCATTTGCTGTGTGACTCTTCTATCACTTCTAGCTTGAGCATCTTTCCAACTTCTTCTGTTAGTATCTGCTTTTTATGACTCTGGAATTATGCATGGTTTCAATTTAACCTGCATACCAGGTGCTGTGTCTACATTACGTTCTATTAGTTTAGATATCCCAGGTATATCTGAGAACTCACCCCTATTTAAGATAAATGATCTTACTGCTTTTGTACTTTTGACAAGTATTCCTCTAACTTTAGTTCAGGGATTCTCTGGTCTCTGCAATATGAACTTCAGCTTATAGGCTCACTGCAGGTTCTTTTTCTTCTTTCTTTAGCTCCAGTATATTAATGGTATAGATTTGCCCTCCCTAGGATTCAGTAACAATCATGTACACCGCACTAAGCCTACACAGTGTAAACATACTAGCATGATTATCAGCAGTGCTCATTGAATATACGTGCTGCTGAGCAAGCCTGCATGTTTATCAACACCTTTTCATGGCCAGCAGAAGTTTAGCATCCACAAAAAGGAGCATGGAAGTTCAAGCACACAATGATTAATAGTCGTTGCCTGTAGGCAAACCTAGTGAATGAGCACATGCAAACAGCATAATACAAGGCAAGGGCAAGTTTTATGAAAGAATTAAGATACAGGGGAAGGTAAATGGAGAAACTGTACTGACGTAGTAGGATTAATGCACAAACAAGAAGCAGGGGACACTAAATGCAGAAAATGTACTCAAATAATTGAAATGTGATTAATTCACAAAGATCATTTTTTGTCATAAATAATTTATATTGATTTAGCAAAAAATATTCCTGTTTACTTTATTGATGGAAGTACATAGGTTCATAGGTTCATAGGTTGGTACTAGGCTATCGGCCCTAGGGCCTATACAAGCCTAGCCATAACAATTCCCTGGCTATTTCTTCCCACACTATTTACTTCCCTGGATCCCTGTCTAGCAGGGCAACTGTCATGATCTCCGGAGTGAATTTCCTTTCTCCCATCCAATCATCAAGGTTCCTTTTGAAGAGGGCCAAAGAGGCGCTCTGCTTGACATGTATGGGCAGTCTATTCCAGAGTCTGGGGAGTCTCTGGGTCAGGAACCTATCCCTCCAGCATGTTTTGTTTATTGTGATGACAAGATTTAGATCCCTGGAGCATGTGGCTCTGAGGGATTGGGATTTCTTTAAGTGTAACATGTCCAACAGCTCTGGGTTTGACATGGCCTTGTATGTTAAGCAGAGATTGCCTCGGAGTAGACGATATGTGACAAAGTATAGCTGGAGTTTTTTAAGGCGGTCAGCATAGGGCATCTGCTTTAGGCCTGTGATTCTTTTAGTGAGGTATTTCTGCGGCCTTTCCAGTTGTTGCAGATATCTTGAGAGGTACATACCAAATGGGGCATTGTATTCTATAATGAGTCTAATGAGGGATGAGTACAGTAGGAAAATGACCTCCTTTTTTTCTGGATGAAAAACCCTTAGTGATGAGGTGTGCCACATAGAAGGATTTTCTGACTGTTGTGGCTATGTGGTTATTCAAGGTGAGACCCCTGTTCACCTGTGTCCCTAAGTCTCTTATCACACTTTTGGTGTTTAGTGTACTGCCACCTATGTGATACTTCATGGGTAAATGTTTTTTTTTCCAAAGGGAATAACTATACATTTCTTGGCATTGAGCTTGAGCCCATGGCTCTGGCACCAAGCATCTGTTTCTGTAAGGCCCTTTTGTACAATATCCACATCATTTGGGGATTCAATAATGGCTCCCAGTTTGCAGTCATCTGAGAACTTTGTTAGCCAGAGTCCCTTAGTGTTGGCCTGTACTTCAGAGAAGTAGATGCCAAACAAGAGAAGTCCCAGGACTAAACCCTGAGGTACTCCACTTGTCACTTGTCTGGAGCTGGATTTGGAGTCAGCTACTTTTACAGTGTAGGTTCTGTCAGTAAGCCAGTTCGCAACCCATCAAGTGACGTAGGGAATGCCCAGCTTAGTAAGTTTATCTATGATTCCAGAGTGGGGGATGGTGTCAAAGGTCTTGGCGAGGTCCAGATAGGCTGTGTGGATTGCCTTACCCTTGTCCATGGCTCTGGAGATTGATTCAAAGAAGTCAATAAGGTTCTGGAGACAAGATCGGCCCTTCATGAACCCAAACTGGGTGGGAGCCAGTGTTTTAAGGTTGCCAATGTCTTTGTTTATAAGTTCCACGGTAATTCATTCCATGGCCTTGCAGATCAGGCTCGTCAGACTGATGGGGCGGTAGTTCCTGGGATCCAAGGTGGATCCCCCCTTGTGGAGTGGGATAACTGTAGCTGTGCGCCACTCAGTGGGCATGAAGCCTGAGGTGAGGGTATGATTAAACATGACACTTAGGTGAGGTGCCAGTTCATTTTGTAGTTCATGTAGTACACAGCCTGGGATGTCATCTGGTCCCATGGATGTTGTATTCTTAACTTTGGAGAGTGTGTTTTCTATCTGTGTGGCCATTATTACCAGAATTTGGCAATCTTCCAGTATTGAGATGGGCCATTAAGGGGGTGAGAGGGGGGTGAAATTGGCACTGAATTGATTTGCCAGGATATTGGCAATATCCTTGGGATCAGTATATTTAATGCCATTTTATTGTAGCTCAGAGCAGATCTGAGCATTGCCATTTAGATTCTTGACATAGTTATAGAATGCCTTGTGGTTGTCTTTGGAATCTTTGGCAATTTTATTTTTGTAACTAGCTTTGGAGGATTTTATGAGGGATCTCAGCTTCTTATTGAGGCTGGTAAGGGAGTTTTTTGCATCCTGGGATTTTCCTCTTTTCTGCAACAATTTTTTTCCTTTTGTTGTAAAGTTTGTTTATGGCAGGGGACCACCAGATTGGCTTCCTTTTTTTGGAGGAGAGCATCTTGGTTCTATTTGGGATGGCACGATTCATGCATGAGTAGATGTGCTCGTACAGTGCCTTAGTGTAGGACTCAGCAGTCAAACTTTCAGTTCCCGTCTGCATGGGTGTCATGAAGTTTGTAACATCTGACTTGAGTAGCATGAAGTTGGCCTTGGAGAAGTTTAAATTAAAATCGACATGCTGACAAAGAATGAGAGAGAAACACAAAACAACGGTGTAATAAAGGGGAATAAATGTGACAAATTTTAAGAAAATGCTGAATTCTGGTAAAAGTTAGCAAGGACAGTACATGCATGAGGAGATATTTGCATATAATGCAGTTATTGCATATCCAGTGTGTTCACAGAAGGTTATACATGGCAACTGACAGTATACTGCGGTATTCTCCTTTTTATCACATATATACAAGAATAAATGAACCCTACAGCTGTTGTCTCATTCACATCAGAAAGGGACATACCTTTTCCATTTGTTGTCACTTGTAACTATAATAAGGGGGTATTGTATCTTTAAACATGTATTACCCAAGCATGTGTTGTATATTAATGTAAATTCTGAACAGTATAATAACAATCAAAAATCATCAATACACAGTTGTTACTATACATTTTCAGTGGCAGACTGAGTAATATTTGTGTTATTCACATGATTGTACTGTGAATGCCTCACTACACCTACTTGGCAGGTACATGGCTGTAATCTGCCTTTGGAATATATACTGTGGGAGTGATTAAAGATAATAAATTACATCTACATGACAGATGTTAGAACACACATACAGGTTAAAGAATTGTAAGGCTGTCATTACCATATGTGTATGAAGGAAACAATGCTACCATTTTTAGGGCAGTGCACACACCTGTGACAATGCAGACATTTTGAGATGAATCCTGGTCATCTGTGCATTCATACCAATAATGTCATTGAGTGGTGAAAACCTGAATGTTGTAAATGTTAAAAAGATACTGGGCCGGATTTATGAAGGCTTGCACGGAGTCTTAGAGTAGAGTAAGACTCCATGCAGCTATCATGTCCGACGAGCGATCCAGGAACAGCCTGCAGGGGCAAGCAAGAGACCTCCTAAAACGGTTCATACACGGACAGGGCCGGGTCATGCAAATTACCTCAATTGCATCCAAAAGGCATGCAAATGAGGTAGATTTGCGATTCAGGAAACCCGAACCTGTCCGAGTAAGAGCAGTGTTATTTGCAGAAATGTACTCAGTTGACAACTGAGTACCATTCTGCAAATAGCAAAACGGAGCCGTGACAGCTCCAAATAAAGGTTGCATCCAGTAGAGGAAGCATGCCAATGGCCAAATATATGGCCATTGGCAATGTTTCCCGATGCAATATGAAAATAAAAATAATACATTTTTTTTCTCCGATTTCCAATGTTTAAGCATAGCGCAGCGCCGCACAAATGGGCTGCGCTCTAAAAACCAGAAAAATAAAAATTTAAACCCACAAACGTGGAATTCATTTAAATTGTTAATTTATAATGCAAGGGAATGGCAGGCTGAAGACAACATGGCCACCGAGTAGAGGTTGCTAAGGGGGGAAGCACAGTCTAAGAGATGTAACCAAGCATTAGTAGGCAATCCTATGCAAATGAGGATAAGGATAGTGAATCACAGGTTTACATAGCAAATGAGCACAGTCAGTTGAGTGTAGGAGTAGGATAAGGGGAGTAACAGAATAGAAGATAGGTGACATCACGAGTGGGGTATGTATGAAAGAAGGGAAGCTCATTGGAGCAGAGTGGCATGTGTCAGCTGTCATTTACACATCATTGAAAGAGGTTTGTCAACAGGTAGGCTAGTTAAAGTCAAGAAATGGAAGGTGTATGCCATGAATAACACCAAAGTTTCTTGCTGAGCGGATATGAGCGCGTGTGCGCACGTGTAAACCCGACTAAGACAGTGTGTGCTCGTGTAAGCATGAGTGCGCGTTTAAGCCAGAGTAAGCATGTATAAGGCAGTTTAAAGTGTTGTAAGCGCGTTTGCGCTGGTGTGCGCACATTGTAACCAGAATAAGCAAGTTGTAGTCTGTGTAAGCATGTGTGCGTGCGTGTGAGCTGCTGTGAGCATGTTTGCGCTTATGTGCGTGGCGCTGCCCCCCCCCCGAGGAAACAGAAAGGAAATAGGAAGCACAACAAATAGTAGGAAGCTACCAGGGAGTACTAGCAGAGCTAGCAGGTGAAAACAATCAGAATCAGGCAATTACACAGGCAGTACACTAGCCCAGCCCAGCCTAGCACTTAAACTCTGCAAACAACAGTTCATTATGTTTCTCACAAGAGACACTGCAGTAAGCTAATAGAAGTGAAAACTGAAAAAGATTCACTGAGACAAAGAAATTTTAGGGGGCTGCCATTGCTGTTATAAGGTGACATATGCAACTTGCTGAGGGTGGTGACAATTGAAATGCTGCTGGACAACCCATAGTGAGGAGACGGAGAAGAGTGTACAGGCCCAGGGTAATCTACCAGGGGCAACATGAGCTGGAGATAGTGGAGCGCTGTAGAGTGGACAGAGACCTCCTGCAGCAAATTGTTGAGCTGTGCAGGCCACACCTCACACACAGAACCAACAGAGGGGAACCCATCCCAGTGGAAACCAAGGTATGTGTTGGCCTAAGAATATTAGCAACAGGTTCCTTCCAGAGACCAACTGGTGATATGATGGGGATATCACAGGCATCAGCATCCAGGGTACTGCACCAGTTCCTGGATGCCATGTCAGCACATGTTGGTGATCATGTATATTTCCCCAATTCCCATGAGGTATTGGCCAGCAATATGCGTCTCTTCCAGCAAATAGTGGAATACCCTGAGGTAGTGGGTGCAATAGACTGCACACACATACACATCAAAGCACCAGCTGGCGAGCGGGGTAGAGTCTACTACAACCGCAAGGGCTTCCCCTCTATCAACTGCCAGGTCATGTGTGATGCCCAAGGCATAATACTGAATGTCTGTGCTGGCTGCCCTGGAAGCTACCATGATTCCCATATCTGGCATCTGATGAAGCTGTACCAGACATTTGCCAGTGGGGACATCCCACATGGTCACCTAGTGGGGGATGCTGGCTATGCACTGGAGCCGTGGCTGATGACACCCATCAGAAACGCACGCACGCCTGAACAGGAACGCCATAATGAGGCACACGCACAAACACGAAATGTAATCGAGCATGTGTTTGGGCTGCTCAAGTCACGGTTCCGGTGCCTGGACACATCTGGTGGAGCCTTGCAGTACTCACCAACTACATGTACCCAAATTGTCATGGTATGTGCTATGCTACATAATATGATCCTGCGAAAACAGCTGCAGGAGGACCAGCATAGGCCTGGGCCAAACAGCCCACCACCATTGCCAAGGTCATCACAGGCAGAGCGTGACTCAGAGGAGGAACAACCTGAGCCTGCCCCAGTAGGCAGAAGGAGGCATGCCCATTATGCTTTGGTCTTGGCAAAGAGGCAATGCATAGCACATACACTGGCTCAGTAGGAACTCTGGAAATGATACCTCTCTCTGACTCGCACATATAGTAAAAGGGATGCCTAAGTTGACACTACCTGCTGTCAAACATGTACAGGGAGTGTAGTATTTGCATCCGACATAGGCAGCCCTGCAGCACCACCTGAGGCATGATTGCTATGTGTTAAGCAATTTAAGGCAGTGCTAAACAGCATTTACCACCATGTAGTATATGCAAACAGAATCGCACACACCAACTAGTACAACTGTGGTCAATGTTGAGTAATATTGGCCAATGTCCAGCAAAGTTGGTGAATATACAGCAATGTCAGACAAGCCTGGTCTAAGTAGGGCATAGCTGAACAAAAGTGAACATGCTCATATTTGCTTAACTGGCCCTTAAGCAGTCTGGTCTGCTCAGTATGAAAATATAAAGCAGTAATGGTCCTCGAACCCAGGATACTGTGCACTATAGGTAAAGTACTGAACCACTAAACCATGACACTATTGCAGTGGTCAGCCAGTATGAAGGATGTTGATAAGTCTATGCAAAGTATCTCATGGAAACCCTGCAGCACAGTATAATCCCTGTTGAGTTATGACACAAAGCTGAGTCCTGCAGTAAGAACAGAACATGACCTCCAACACACACAGTATAAATGTTAATATTGGTCATGTTCACACACATCCACAAATGTAGTGGACTTCAGATCGCAACATACTGAAAGGTCACACTGGGCATGCTCACACACTTGAATAAATGAGACATATGTCAGGCAACAAAACATGGAAAGCCTGAACTGGGCATGCTCACACACTTAGGCCATGTCTGAGTACAACAGTGGGCCACACATATCTGGCAGTTGCATGTGTTAACCCAGGAACCTCTCACTATCCAGCGATCTGCCCTGTGCACACAGTTACATGACAACAGACACATATTTAATATAGTGGAACCCTGTCATGATCAAACATGTTCTGCAGATACCTAAGTTGTTCATAGAAACTGGGAAAGCAAAGATGATAAAGACCTGCAAACAGTATCAGCAAGAAATATTGTGCATCCTGAACATAAGCATAGCTTCAGAGGTCGATACTAGGCTATCTGCCCTAGGGCATGTACCAGCCTAGCCAGAGTGTGTTTGGCTTTTGCAATCCTGTCAGATTACTACACTGTGCCAGTGAATAGTAGGTCACACAAGAAAGCCCATGTATGTTTAGGTTAGTGTGCCTCTGTCTAGCAGGGACACAGAAGATATCCCAAGGGTAAACATACGATCACCCATACAGCCATCAAGATGTCCCCTGTAGGTGGTCAGTGGGTGGCTCTGCCTATGTGTAACTGTGATCACAATCCAGAGTGAGTGGAGGCCCTGGGATAAGAATCTGTCCCTCCAGCATGTCCTATTAACATCTGTGCTGAGGTATATGTCCCTGGAGTGTGTAGCTACAAGGGAGTCGGATATCCTGAGGTGAAGCATGTCCAGTAATTCTGGGTTGGGTATTACTGTAAACAACAGGCACACATCATATCTGAGTAGGTGGTAAGCGACTGAGTAGAGCTGGAGTTACTGCATCCGAACTGTGCATGTCATCTGTGTGAGTCCCCACATCTGCTTGGTGAGGAACTTCTGTGGCCAGTACAGTTGCTGCAGGTGTTGGGTAAGGTACACCCCAAAGGTGGCATTGTAACCAAGCATGGTTGTGATGAGTATAGGGGCACAATGGCCTCACTCGATCTAGATGTGAAACCATATGGGATAAGGTGGCTTATATAGAAGGTCTGTCCAACCACTTTGGCAATGTGAATGTCAAAGGCGACAGTACAAACAAGTCATGTCCCCAATCACCTAACAACTCCTACCGTATGTAATGGAGTACTACCTATGTGGTAATGTGTGGGCATGTTGTTATTCCCAAAGGGGATGACTATGCAACTAATGGAATTTAGCTGTAGGCCATGGCTCGGGCACCAGTCATCCATCTCTCTGAGACCCTGTTGGAGTATGCATGCGGCAGCTGGAGAGTTGATCATGGCACCCAGTTTGCAGTCAAGTGCGAACAAGGTCAGCCATATTCCCCCTGTGGTAGCCTGTACGTCAGACAAATATATACTGAACAAGAGAGGTCCCAGGACCGAGCCGTGTGGGATGCCACATGTAACTGGTGTATAGTCAGATATGGCACCTGCAATTCTGACCATGTGTGTGCTATCCCTGATCCAGGTAGCAATCCATCATGTGAGATATGTGTCCATATCAAAGCTGGTGAGCTTATACATAATGGCCCAGTGGGTAATTGTGTGGAAGGGTTTTGCAAGGTTCAGGTAGGTTGCGTGTACAACTGTCCCTATGTCAATGGACCTGTTAACTGTCTAAAGAATACAAACATGTTCAAGAGGCAAGATCTGCCCACAACAACGCTGACATGTGTAGGACACAGTGTCTGTAGGTTCCCAATATCTATGTGTAAGAGTCCCATGACAATATGCTCCATAGCTTTGCAGAACAGGCTAGTTAGGCTTATAGGGCAATATTGTGTGTGGTCCGTTGTGGCACCAACCCTGTGGAGTGGGACCACTGTTGCTGTACGCCATTCCTTGGGTACATATCCTGTAGTAACTCCGATATTGCACAGTGATGTAATGTGAGGGTTACGTCTGTCATGAAGCTTGTGTAAGGCCGGGACACCATATGGTCCCATTGATGCTGTAATGTATGCTTTGGGGAGGGCAGCACTCACCTGTTACTGTGTGATGTCAGGGAGGTTACACTCTGTTGGGATAGATAGTTGCTCCCTAGGGGGGATGGGGGGAGACATCTGCACTGAACCTGTTTGCCAGGATGTTGGCTATGCCAGTGGGTTCAGGGTAAGTTTAGTCAGTATGCAGTAACTCACAGCATATCAATGAGTGTCCACCCAGGTTCCTGACATAACTGAAGAAGGCCTTGTGATAGTCCTACGTGTCTGGTGCAATTGTCCATGAGAAGCAGCCCTTACATAAGTACATGAGTGATCGTAGCTGTCTGATAGTACAGATCACAGATGCTTTCCCCATCTGTGATTGTGCTCTATCATGTAGTAGCTTCATCCTGATGTTGTACAGCTTATTTATGGCTGGGATCTACCAGACAGGTCCCCTGCCATTGGAGGAGTGAGTCCTGTTGTTATTTGGGATAGCACAATCCATGCAGTCAACTAGGTGTCCATAGAATGTGCATGTAAAGGATTCAGCAGTTGGAGCCGTATTTGCCACTGTCTCAGGGTCTCTGAAGGATACCACCTTGCTTTTGTGAAGTGAGACGTTGGCTGATGAGAAGTTCACCAGGATTACCCAGGATGGGTGTGTGAAGTGTATATGTATGTCCAGTGAGATATATGTATGTTCTGACCTTACCAATGAGGGGGATATCGCTGGTGTGGAACATAGAGTCCCCATGTTGGTGATGATCAGGTCCAATATGTATTCCCCCTTGTGGCTGTGGTGACTGGTTGTGCCATAGCATATGACTTTACAAATTGTAGTGACTGTAGGGCGAGAGTGTTGGGGCTTGAGTAGTATCCCCAGTCAATATTTGTGTATCTGAAGTCACCCAATATAATGGTGTTTGTGGAGACCTTCATATTCTCCACTCTTCCCAGGAAAGCCGAGTGTGGTTCCTGAGTATCGGATGGTGGTCTGTAGCAGGCAACAAACTGAAAGGCAGTTTTGCACAATGGTAGTTGTATATGTATGGTCTGTGATGCTTAGTGCAGTGCTACTAACCCAGATGTGTGTGTATCTGTGATGTATATGGATACTCCCCCTAGTTGTGTTGTCCGTTCCAAGTCCTGTGGTCAGAAAGCATGGTATGAAACATAACTTGGTAGTGCTGGTGTGCATATGTGAGCCTGAACTAGGCATCTGTTAGTGCACAGATATCGCTATCCTCCATACTGAGGAGAGTCCTGAGTGGCCGCAATATGAGGGTAACACATCTGGTGCTGAGCAGCATTACCCTTAGTGTCATTTAACCTGTAATGTCTATGGAGGTGGGTTTGTCTTTTGAGCCCTGATCAACAAATGCACTATGGTGGTAGCAAGAGCCATAGACAGCATTTGAAGGTCCAAGGGTGACAGGTGCAAGCTGTCCATAGTGAGGCTACGTGGCATGTCGAGCATGTCACCACAGGCTGACAGACACTGTATCCCCTATGAATGACACCAATCAGTTAGCCAACTGTTAAACGTGATATGTTTGTCTGTATACTGTGACATCATACTTGGTGGGTGTAAGATGCTAGACAAGGTTAGGGTCATACTGGCCTGGGCTACATGATCACAGTGTTCCTCCATGTACCATGTCATGTGGTCCAGGGAGTAATGTCTGAGGTTTTACGCACCAGCATGGACAATGATGGTGCCAGTCCTGCACTTGCTTTGGAGTGACCTGACTGCATGTGTTATGTGGCAGAACCTGGCACCCGACAGACAGCACAAAGGGACTATTCCCTTGTATGGGCTGGTGAGTGGTACGTCAGTGTGTCTGACAATAAGTGTAGCCTATCACAAGTGTATTAGGTGTGTTGTGTAGCCCGAAGGGCAGTGACTGTGTGGCACACTGACATTGTGAACTATGTGAGATGTGGGTATTGTAGTGGGGTAGCTGTTGTGTGTGTGCCTGCTGTGGAGGTCTCTGTTGCTTAGGCAGAGTTCATTTACACCATCCAAGTATGTGTATGTGTGATAATGTGGTTTGAGTGCTGTCGACAGAGGATATGTGAGACTGATATTTGGTATGTGGGGTTACCTTCACCACCTGATAGACTGTGCCAGTCATGGGTCTAGAGAGTTCAGCACCCTGTATGTCTCCATAGGTGCAGCTCACACATATATCTGAGTTTGTCGGGAGGAGGAGAGTGTTGTCTGTGTACATGAGGCAGATGTGAGATTGTGTCTACATCACAATATTCACCAGCTGGACTGGAGAGTACACATGAAGCCGACCCCTGGATATGCCGGGATATCATGATGGCATACTCTGTAGCCACATCACAAAGGATCAGTACGGTGTTAAGTGTGTAAAAGAGTATAACAGGGATTAGTGCACAGGTTCGTTGGTGTTCTGTAAAGAGTAGCTGAGAAGGAGTCCAGACTGAATCATGACACCTCCGACAGCTATGTCATATATAGCAATGTACACACATATATGTCATGTCAGGGCCAACTGTACCTGACTGACAATGCCGACATCCTGACAGACAGGCCCATATATACATACCCACCTCCCACTGATGATAGTCCATATCATCATACCAGGAGATATCACATGTAGAATGGATGAACAGCTACCCCCAATGCCAAAAGCATGGCATCAAGTGGACTACATGGATTCCCAATATGTGCCATGCATAAACTACAGAAGAAACAGATCCTGCACCTGAACAGTCAGCTGAGCCTCCCCCCTACATAGGATGTGGAACCATTGAATGTGTTACAGCAACATATGGCACTCCACACAAGTGTTGGTGCACAACACACCATGGGAAGTATAGTCCAGTATGCCTATGAAGTCCGATCTGCAAGTCTATGGAGCCCATCATGGTTGAAGTCATAAATTGAGCTATTGGAAGCTGACATACACACACTCTTACTAACTGTGGTATGTTCATGTGCGGATCATGGTTCCCAAACATGCTAGACTGTTTGCAAGGCAGACACCCAGGACATACATCAATGAACACAGCTACACATGTCTCACATACACTTTGAATAGCCCTTTATCAACATCCCAGACACATGTAGTACCCACAAAACCAACAAGCTGTGCATAAATATGTGTTGACATATGAAGGAATGTAAATGTGTCCACAGATAGATCACACAAGGTAAGGATTATGAGTTCCTGTTCAAGCTGTTGACACCTGACGACCCACATGGACCATTCCTGGAATGGCATAAAACAAAGTGTACACACATTACCATGTCCAGTCTGATGATGTTACCATCCTAGAAATACAGCAAATAGCATGCCATGCTAATGCATCTCTCTCTCTAGTATCATAACATAGTTAGGTAGGGGTTTGAATCCTGCAAATGCTGACTGTGTGTGTGTGTGTGTGTGTGTGTGTGTGTGTGTGTGTGTGTGTGTAATTGTCTTGGAAAGGAGTGCCCTTTTTGGAGACTGGAAAAACACACTAGAAGATGTACATTCCTCTTTGGAAAGACTGATGATGTCACCATCCTAGAAATACAGCAGGAGAAGGGAAACCACCCAATAAAGCAAATAGCGCGCCGTGCTAATGCGTCTCTGTCTAGTATCATAACATAGTTAGGTAGGGGTTTGAATCCTACAAACACTGACTGTGTCTGGGGGATGTATGTGTGCAATTGTCTTTGATGGGAGTGCCCTTTTTGGAGATTGGGAAAACACACTAGACAATGTACATTCCTCTTTGGAAAGACTGATGATGTCACCATCCTAGAAATACAGCAGGAGAAGGGAAACCACCCAGTAAAGCAAATAGCGCACCATGCTAATGCGTCTCTCTCTAGTATCATAACGTAGTTAGGTAAGGGTTTGAATCCTGCAAACGCTGGGGGTGTGTGTAGGTGTGCAATTGTCTTTGACAGGAGTGCCCTTTTTGGAGACTGGAAAAACACACTAGACGATGTACATTCCTCTTTGGAAAGACTGATGATGTCACCATCCTAGAAATACAGCAGGAGAAGAGAAACCACTCAGTAAAGCAAATAGTGCGTCGTGCTAATGCGTCTCTCTCTAGTATCATAGCATAGTTAAGTAGGTATTTGAATCCTGCAAATGCTGACTGTATGTGTGTCAATACAGTGTGAGTTTTGCTTTTACTATGGTATGACATATTATGATTACAACAGTAAGTGCATTGCACACATCAGGTATATGCATGGCAAAATATATGTGTACATGTCCCCTCAATCAGTACATAGGTGTGAAGCCTGCATACTACATGAATACATTTGTTGCCATTGACAGGTTGTTTCGCTGCTTCTCAGATCGTAGGTCACATATGTATGTATGTGACAGGGCCGTCCACTGTTGTGATCCGTGGCCAAGGTCATCTGTGCCACACACACCCATGACAGTTACTTAAGAGTAGTGTGAGTGAGGTTATATGCCTGGGGTATATGTCAGACATGTTCATACACAACAATGACTGCCAATAATGGACAGTCATTATAGGTGTACAACTGCCTTGTGGATATGCATCCAGGCCTCTAATGTCTCATGTGATACACCTTGGGACTCCACAATACCTATGGATATGTGGATATCAAGGGACACATGACATAACATGAGGCTGTATGTACACATTGGTACCCAACATACATGTAGAGCCTACCACCTATGTGGTACTGACGGGATAGTAAGTATAGTACATGTGGATGATGATGCCATAGTTGGCTTACTGCTATACAGCATGTATCAGATGACAGGTATCTGTCTGCATGATACCCTTGTGTAGGATATGCGTCCCATCCAGGGAATGGATTGTAGGCCAATGCATGCATTTACAGAGTTGGATGGACACATCCCTAGTGTGTTTGCATGTACCTAAGGGGGCTATATGCCAAACAGATGTGGTCACAGGAATAGGTGGCGGTCATTACCACTGGTTAGTGTTATAGTGTAGCACTGGAAGGATTCAACTGTTACTGAGTTCCCTACGACTGTGTGTCATTTGTCAGGACATCATCCAATGCTTGCTTATAGTCATGCTGTTGAGGTTGCATATACTACCAGACTGCAAATCATTGACAGATACTAACAGTATCACCCACAGCAGAGTGTCAACCCATGTCATACACACGTCTACCCATGTTAGTACATAACTGTAGTAGAATGCATACTGACCAGTGGAAGATACTATGAGATGTTAACAATGTGTACAACAGGGTATGCCACACATCCCATGTGTCCACTATGCACGTACATGCAGACAGTGCAAACCCACCATGTTCACAGATGTACACTTGCTAATCTGTACTGCACACATCACACACATACTGACCAATCACTAACACAGGATGGCAACACATTACACTTCAGCCAAGTGGCACATGGGTGGACAATACATACTCAGACCTAACAGTGGTGTAAACAATGCTACATTGACAATCAGAGCTGTGATGTGTAATGTCTGCTGAGATATACCTACAAGGATGTCATTACACTTTCCTGTTGACAATTTGCTAATATTGCTACACTGCTATAGTGTCACCCTGTGCATCAGCACCATGTTAGCCTGTTCTTCCATCAATGTTACAGATGACAGGAGGTGACACAGGTATCATCATATGCACAGGGCGTTTTGTTGTTTGCCAGAGCCTGACATTGACCCATCCAATCGACATGTCTTTGTGTGTGTGTGTGTGTGTGTGTGTGTGTGTGTGTGTGTGTGTGTGTGTGTGTGTGTGTGTGTGTGTGTGTGTGTGTGTGTGTGTGTGTGTGTCTGCGTGTGGGACAACAGTACAGCATGGGCCAATGCTGATGTAATGTGTGTGTGTATGTGTGAGCCCTAGTTGTTTGGTTAATGTGTGTGTGTCTGCATGCACACAGCTCCATCATGTGGCTGATATATACAGTAGTTTGTGGGACAGCCACAAACTGTACCTGCTAGGCTGTACAGATCACTGTCTCCAGCCACGGACACAGTACCTGTGCCTGGCAGGGGTGCTACGGACAGTATCGGGTACCATCCCTGACTGGGTACTGTCCTCAGAGGCAGAGGTAGGACGACTGGACCCATGTCCCTGCTGGGACTGGCCAAAGCCACGTGCACATGGTCTACTGGGATGGTCAATGGACAGGCCAGCTGGTACTGCCACTACGGGAGCAGCTGTGAACTGGGGGCCGTCTGCGACCACTGCCAGCTGTTGCTGTAGCTGGCATGTGTCCGCATCGACGTCGCAACCATCCCGCACGGTCCTTGCTCATGGAAGACATATTGTGGAGGGCATCTAATGTCTCTCCCCAATGTCTATCAATGACCTCGGTGTAAGTCCGAATGGCACCGGCAAGGTCACGGATGCTGTCATTGATAGCGGTGTAATGTGCCCTCTGCACCCTAAGTCCCTGCCTGGTGTACTGTTCCATACGTGCCTGCATTACAGCCCAGATCATACTGGACGTCGTAAGACCTGTGAGGGCATGCCTGCCAGGGGCAATATGACCAGTGGTGCTCCCCCGAGAACCCCTGGACCTCTGCCTATGTGGTACCATTCCAGGAATATGGCTATGGCTGCTGTGAGGGGATGCAAGTGCCATGGGTACCACACTCTCCTGGTCAATGCCAACTGTATGCTGTCCCTCACCTATGGCCATTGGTGGTGAGGGATGTATTGACAGTATGAGTGTGCACATAGATGGGGTTGAACGCTGTGTACTGTCGATTGGTGGACCAACGACAGACCCTGTCAAGCCTTCCTGTGCCAAAATACATGTCTCATCAGCAGCACTATCCATGGCAGTGGCTTCAGGTTCCCTGCTGCATTTGGCCACCCCTAACTCAGCACCTGTGAGAGGAAGACAGGAAACACACTTTACGGTCTGCGCATGCACACATGAACACATGCACACATGAACACATGCACACATGCACACATGCATACATGAACACATGAACACATGCACACATGAACACATGAACACATGCACACATGTACACATGCACACAAGAACACATGAACACATGCACACATGAACACATGAACACATGCACACATGCACACATGAACACATGAACACTAATACACTCCTCACTACAGCACATACACGCACACACCAGCAATCCAACACATACTCTATAGTGGGTGAAGGTGGGTGTCAGTATCACAAGGTAAACAGTCACCACACACGTGTCAGCATGCAGAATATGTGTTACACAAGACCATACAGTGCAAGTGTACATGCCCCAATTTAATAGCAGTATACATGGCTTTGATGCAACTGTGTAGTTGTTCAGTGATTGGTTACACCCTGGAACACAATGTGTACATGGACACAACATTGCTGTGCAGGTATTATCAGCTCTGCAATACCCTGTGCACCATCACTCACAAGTATACATGCCATGGCTGCATGTGTTATCTGTGTGACACATAGATATCCATGTCTGAGTACAGTGTCTGTGTCCATAGCAGGTAATAGTGGGCATGGGTGTAGCACATGCATGCTATGTACACACACGGGATGAGTGGTGCATGTTGATGTGAGGGTATCCTAATGCTCGACATGGCCAGTGTACAGTGGTTATGGTGAGTGTGGGACATATTGCAGATATGTCGGTGCCAGACATGGCATGGCATGCTGCACGACTGCAACATTAAACATCACACATACCCAATGTGTGTCAAGTGACCTATACACCCACTAGCATTCCAGGACATATATGTGACACATTGTTTGGATAGTGACTGCTGTGCATATTGTGTATACTGGCATATGTAAGCACACACACACAACATGCTATGCATATTGTGTATAGGTGCATATGTTTGCACACACACAACATTGAGGTGCAAAGCAATGACTGCTATGACTAGTACTGTGGTCACTGTAACTGGATAGGGTGTAGTACCCTGTGCCATCATCACCATGCATCCTGTGGTCACTCACAGCTACTAATGCGTGCAAGACCACTGCCTAGCATGCTTTACCTGAACTGCAGTGCCATGGCTACATTCACAATTACACAGACACCTTGTACATGGGTGTGTGAGTTGCCCAATAGGGAGCATTGCCTAACATGACTGTGTTATGTGTTGCAGAGTGTTGCACAGACCCATGATAGGCCTCTATCCCTGAGGTACATCATGTGTGTGTGCATGACATGTGGAATACTGACATGTGACCTTACAGCGGGTGTGTGGTAATGCCAAATGTAGCATGTTTCCATGTACTGCGTATGATAAACATGTTCTGTTGTGTACAGCTGTAGCAACTATGCATATCCAAGGTGCAGTACAGTGTTGCCACAATTGTGTCTGCTGCACTGTGCATTGTATGTGATTGAGGCAGCTACTGACTTTACTGAGATGATTAATGTCTCACAGCAAACATGGACAGCATGCATTATGCGTAGGTGTGTTACGTGTACATGGCCTACACCTCACCTATGACATGCACATTTCAGTACCAATATGAAAGTGTTAACACACTCACCAGCATGTATCGTCTGCCCTGCTGTCACACCAGAGGGACCTACAAGAATATGACACAGTTTGTCAGTGGCCACAACTGCTGCATTGCTAACGTGAATGTGCTAATTTACAGTGGAACAACAGTCAATAGTCACAGGTGTGGAGATATTATTCCAAATAACAGTAATGCACACGACAGGCAGCACAACTGCTAAACACACAGTACACATCTCACATAAGCATATTCTAACAATACTGGTAACGGTAGTCTACAGCTAGGGCATATTACCTGCACGCTCCATGTCGTCCTGCTGGGTGGCTCCGGACTCCATGATGACACATGTGCGATGCTGTTGCTGCTGTACACCAGGAGCCACCATGCTTAGGAGCAGCTCCTCCACTCTGGTGAGGGTGGGATGTATGGGCGACCCACCACCTTTGGCAAGCTGTTGCCTATGGATATCAGACGCACACCGCCGGACATGTCTAATTAAATCACTACAGTGATGGCATACCTGCTCATATGTCCGGTGAGCAAGATCCTGCCACAGTGCAGTATACTCATGCTGGTGCTGGTTGGCCCTGGAAAAGAGTAGGTTGTAGTGCTGCACCAGGCTGGCCTGTATTTCCTGTTCCTCTGCAGCTGTATACGCCGGATTGCGTTGATGAGCCATAACCCTGGAAGACAATTAAACGATATGTGTGAGCAAGTCATGTGGCACACTTAACATTATGAAGCACAGATATCACTTAACTGCCATATATAGCATCTGTCTGTCTATCAGAGGATACACACGTTCAATACCACATAGTGCTCAGCCCACAACTGTCTGACAGTGCCTGCCACACTCCATGCAACAAACCAGTATCCACCAGTACTCGGCACACTGTTTGGGATACAATGCACAACCTCGCACCGGAGGTATATATCAAGCTAATGCATGAAGAAATATGTCATCCAATGCAGTGAATGTAATGTACATTTACAGTATTAACAGTAATCCACCCTAGTCTTTGATGCCATACCCCTACCGAACATATGTGCATGGTTGTTAATATAGCTGGCATACTGCTGTAACAGAGTATACATGTTGCTAGGTACATACACATACCCTGTAACACACATGTGATTGCGGGCATGGTACAGGCATCATTACACACACATTAGACATACATACAACACACAAATGTATGCCAACACAGATGAGCAATACCTGTGTATCTTATAGTACTGTGTGCCCCTACTTACAGATACCTATGCCTGAGGTATGTAATCTGTGCAGACTACAGGAAACACACAAGACAGTGTTACCAGGGAATGTGAACATACACCATACTGTGGTGTTTAGGACTACAGCTTCAGGTAGTACAACA
>NC_056725.1:442820275-442880275 GCF_019279795.1 Protopterus annectens | reverse complement strand
TAACAATGCTACCACTTTACCACCATGGCTTATGTGTAGCCTTAAAGATATTAGCTACAGGTACCTTCCAAAGACAAACTGAGGATATCATAGGACTCTCACAGGCATCAGCATCCAGGGTACTCCACCAGTTCCTGGATGCCATGTTACCAAATGCCGGTGAGTATATATACTTTCCCAGCACCCCTGAGGAGTTGACCAGCAATATGCGCCTCTTCCTCCATATAGCAGAATACCCTGAGGTACTGGGTGCTATAGACTGCATGCATATCCACATCAAAGCACCACTCAGTGAGCAGGGTAGGGCCTACACCAACTGCAAGGGCTTCCCCTCCATCAACTGCCAGGTCATGTGCGATGCCCAGGGTATAATCATGAATGTGTGTGCTGGCAGCCCTGGAAGCTAGCATGACTTTCACATCTGGCATTCCTCACAGCTGTATCAGGGATTTGCCAGGGGGGATGTTCCATATGGCCATTTGGTGGGGGATGCTGGCTATGCAGTGGAGCAGTCAATGATGACTCCCATCAGAAATGCACACACACCCACAAAAGAATGCAATAATGAGGCACATGCACAAACCGGGATCATTATAGAGCATGTGTTTGGGATGCTCAAGTCACGGTTACACTGCTTTGACATATCCGGTGGAGCCTTGCAGTCCTCTCTAGCCACATGTGCACACATGTTCATAGTATGTGCCATGCTACACAATATGATCCTGCAGAAACAGCTGCAGCAGGAACAGTACGGGGAAGGGCCACACAGCCCCCCACCATTGCCAAGGTCACCACAAGCACAGAGGGACTTGGAGGAGGAACCTCCTGAGCCTGCCTCTGTAGGCAGACAAAGGCATGTCCAGTATGCCCATGCCTTGGCAAAAAGGCAATGCATATCACATGCACTGACACTGTTGGGACCCAGGGAATGATACCTTTCTCTGACTCGCACACACAGTAAAAGGGATGCCAAACATGAAACTACCTGTGCCGTACCATGTATAGGCAGTGTACTATGTGCATCCGACATAGTCAGCTCTCAAGCATCATCCTCACAACTGCCTCGGGCACAAGGTAATTCAGTTGTCCTAACAATGAATGAATGAAGTAGTATGGTCTGATAGTATATCTGTGGTATTGATGCAAGCATGTAAGGGAATTGGGTGGCAGAATGGGACAGCAGTAGACAACTTACAGCTATGTGGGACAGCAGAAAATCCATGACAAATACTGGCATCACTATACTAGGTAGTAGTACTCAAGGTGACAACTCCCACTGCAGTACATGTGGGGTGGGGGGGCCAACTAACTGGGTGGCAATAGGCACACACACATGGATGTCAGTGGGGGTTCCTATACACATCCCCAGCCTCACCCAGCAGGACAGGTGTAGATGACCATAAAGAAAATTCTGGAAAAGGCCTACAAATGTTGGTAACTGTGCACATCCCCCTACAGACCTACAGAGACATAGTACAACAGGTCTGGCAGTTGCAGTATGGTTCTGATGGGTGAGACATCTGAAACTGAATTGTATGGCATTACAATCTAACCTGGGTTCTCTACTGATATGCCTCCATTCTGCAAGATAGGGTACAATCCAATACTAAATGGAAGCAAACAGTACATGAAATACCCGCACAGTCAGTGCAAATGTGTAAAGTCGTCAAGTGTGCCCCCTTCACATAGAAATGCAGTAACATTTAAGTTTGTAGAGTAATATCAGTGGAGCACACATTGCCTGGCCTGTCCCAAACAACATGATAATTTGTTGCATGTTGACAATATGCAGGGGTCAATGTGCTAAGTATGTGTGTGGTTAATATTGTCAGGAAGTGGTCAGCATTTGCCTCTTGGATGTTGTGTCATAGTGGCCTAGGCACAGTACTGTGGTTGACAGGGCCATGTCCCAAGAACAGCAGTGCCAACTAATCTGCTTGTCAACTACACCTACGTTAGCTGTTGTACACACTGCCCAGATGTCAATATCAGTCACTGGTGGAATGCTGGACAGGTCATGAACAGGGGGCCATACAAAGAAACAGTACACAGGTGGAAGTATCTTACACAGTACCTATCTTAACTCTCAACTGCACACAACTTTGGAATAATGTATAGAGGTTAGCCATCATTTGTTGTCCCTCTACCATTAAATACTGGTAGTCCGGCCAATCAGTGGCAGACCACAAAACCAAAGTTACAAAATAATAACAGACTGCTGATGTCCATACACAAGGTGGGTAAGGAGAAGGTGACAATTATACCTGTGAGGCAGGTGCCATAAGCTTCCATATCACACATGCACTCAGGTCACCCCCAACCAACAGCCAGAGGTATCACACTGATCTTATCCTTGCTGTTGGGAATGATTTCAAAATGACCCCACTGAGTATTGGAAGACACACATGATGCAGCGTGCTGAATTGGTGTCCCATTCAGGTGTGTCCCTAGCTGTAAGCAGCACCCTGATGACACTCAGACTGATGGATCAACATGAACAGGAAGGATTGTCAGTAACATCTGACCCACTTACCGCTGTCACCCCAGGGGGCTTGCAGCCTGGGAACATATGAGTGACAGAATGCACTGCCCTGCTACAGATGGCCTGCATCAGTCTCACATGGCCTACACTCCTCTGACAAAGGCCCATGCCTCACCCATAGTGCCACTGTAGGGAATGTCATTGGGGTCTTAACTAACAGCCTAACACAGTAAACAGAAACCAAATGAAAGGTCATGCTGCCAAATGCCAGTGGCATGCCTCCCAACCTCCTACAGCAAGAACTGTGGACAAAGCTATAAATATTGCTGGGACAAATATAGGGATACTTCAGAGATATTGCTGCCATAATGTTAGGAAGAAGATAGAATAACAGAGGGGGTGTAGAAGCATGGATGTCATGGAGGGTGTGAAGTCTGAAACTCTAATGTCTGGTCATAATTCCCACTGACTTCAAACCCCTGAGTGAATAGCAACAAACCTGGTTGTAAACCACAATGTGAAGGGAAATCAACCAGATATACGAGGCATGGCTCTATATTACTTGGGAGAATCTGAACTGTTGAGAGGTATGCCCACACCAAGATATGACCTGTCAAGTAATATGAGAAATGCACAGCAAGAGGATCCCCAGCCAGCATACCACCAAGGTGCTGGATCATTTACACGGCTCCATCGGTCAATTGGCTGTATCCACCCCTCCACAATGGCTGCATTGTGCTAGAATGTCTAGCCTTTGCCTCAGACTACTGGTCTGTGCATCATCCCCATTGTATTTCCCTGGTAAATAACTGTGATCAACCAATGATATCTGTCAGTAGTTGATGACACAATACATTACAGTGTCACACATTACATGTCAGAAAATCTCTGCTAAAACCAACTGTGTTACACAAGCAACACAGACAATAATAAGAACCACAGTTACAGTATCCACCTATGTTTGGCCCATTGTGTCCCCATATTGGCAACCTATCTACAGATATCCTTCAGAAACAGGTTGCAATGTATAGCTCATATGTTCATAGGTTAATAGGTTCATACTAGGCTATCTGCCCTAGGGCATTTATAAGCCTAGCCAGAGTGTGTTTGGCTTTCGCCACCCATTTTAAATGAATTTTGCTATGCCCTTTTTTGAGGTTAGTATACTGTGCCTCTGTCTAACAGTGACACAGAAGTGATATCCGGGGTAAACCTATGATCCCCTATCCACTCATCAAGATTCCTCTTGAAGAGAGTCAATGAGGGACTCTGCCTAACCTGGACTGGGATTTTATTCCAGAGTGAAGGGAGCCTCTGGGTTATGAATCTGTCCCTCCAGCATGTCCTATTTATTTCAGTGCTGAGGTTCAAGTCTCTCGAGCATGTAGCTCAATGGGATTTGGATTTTCTGAGGTGCAGCATGTCCATTAATTCCAGGTTGGACATGGCTTTATACATCAGATGCAGATTGCCTCTGAGCAGGTGGTATGCCACTGAGTAGAGCTGGAGTTTCTTTAACCAGGAAGCATATGGCATCTGTTTGAGCCCTTTGATCCTCTTGGAGAGGTACTTTTGGGGTCTTTCCAGTTGCTGCAGGTGTCTGGTAAGGTACATCCCAAAAGGGGCATTATACTCAATTATGGGCCTGATGAGGGATGAGTAAAGAGGCACAATGACCTCCCCAGATCTAGATGTGAATCCCTTCATGATTAGGTGGGCTATATAAAATGTTTGTCTAACCACTTTGGCCAAGTGGTTGTCAAATGAGAGATTGCTATCAACTTGTGTCCCTAGGTCCCTAATTACTTCTTCCGTACTTAATGGATTACCACTTATGTGGTAATTTATGGGCACTTTGTTTTTGCACACAGCACCCTGGACTGGAGTACAACTCTCCCTGGAATGGATTGCCACACTCAATATAGAAGGTCATACTGGACATGTATCTACATAGAGAAATGAAGCCCATGTCTGAAACCACAGTGGACTATAGATATCTGTAATTTGCAGATGTCTGTGCACACACACCGATATGTAAACCTTTTGGTCTTCACACACACATTGGTCAGGAAAACCCACGCCAGCTGTGGTAAATTTGCATCCACTGTGTGTAATACACACACATATCTATGGCCAACATACTACAGTATGTCAAGCATACACACACATAGACATGGGAAAGAGAGAGGCAGCCAGTGATAGAAAGAGTTGCATTATGAGGCCTTTCCCACCTAGTAGACATCCCATAGCCCCACTTTAGAAGATCTGCTGATGTATGCCACCTTAGAAGTACCTTTGGATGAGTCTCAGTCCTGTAAGCTCAATAGCACTTGCGATAAATATGTAACATACTAGAGGAAATAAGTAGATAGGTAGGGGTTTTAATCACAGTCCCGGCAAATGTGAGTGTGTGTAGGAAGTAGTCCATACCCACCCAGTACACATCCCATTGCCCTGTATCACAAGATCTGCTGATGGCAATTACCTTAGAAACACCTTTGGTTAGCCATCAGCCATATAGGCTCTGTGCTGCTTGTGATAACTGTGTAACACTATAGTACCACTAACTATTTATGTCAGAGTTCTAATCTCAATCCTGGCAAATGTAAAAGTGTGTCTGTTTTTGTGTGAGTGTGTGTGTGTGTGTGTGTGTGTGTGTGTGTGTGTGTGTGTTTGTAGGTTAATGATTTTGAGGCCATTCACACTCAGTACACTTTCCTTTGCCCTACTTTAGCATGCCTGCTGATGTCAGTTGCCTTTAAAGATCTCTTTGGTCAGCCTTCACCCCTATAAACTCTATGGCACTTGCAATAATTGTGTAATCCTATAGTACAGCAAGCTAGTTATATTGGAGTTCTAATCTCAGTCCTGGCAAATATAAAAGTGTGTTGGTTTGTGTGTGTGTGTGTGTGTGTGTGTGTGTGTGTGTGTGTGTGTGTGTGTGTGTGTGTGTGTGTGTGTGTGTGTGTGTGTGTTTGTGATTGTAGGTTAATGATTTTGAGGCCATTCACACTCAGTACACTTTCCATTGCCTTACTTTAGCACTCCTGCTGATGTTATTCACCTTTAAAGATTCCTTTGTTCAGCCCTCAGCCCTATAAGCTCTGTGGCAATTGTGATAACTGTGTAATGTTATAGTGTAACAATCTAGTTAGGTAGGAGTTTTATTCTCAGTCCTGGTTTCTGTTTGTGTGCAAGTGTGTGTAAAGCTGTAGGTTAAAGTATTTTGTGGCTGTACACAACCAGTACATCTCAAAGTGCTATACTTTACAAAGGCTGCTGATATCCCTCACTTTAGAAGTATGTTGGGATGCCCATCAACCTATAAGCTCTGTAGTGCATGTGATAAATGCTTAACACTATAGTAGCAATAACTATATAGGTAGGGGTTTGAATCTCAGTCCTGGCAAGTGTATGTGATAAATGCGTAACACTGTAGTAGCAATAACTAGATAGGTAGGGGGTTGAATCTCAGTCTTGGCAAGTGTGCGTGTTTCATTGTATACCATATCCATCGGGGGTGGGTTTTGCAAAATTGTTGTGTGGTCCACCCAGTACACATCCAAATGTCCACTGTATAGTGCCCACTGTTGTCAACCACTATAGTGGTATGTAACAGTACAGACTCAAAATCAAGATAGGCAGGGCTTCTAATCCTTTGATACCAGTCTCCACTCAGGAATCATAGCCAAACACACCCATCTAGGCATCAATCCCTATGCAACTAGGTGGGTTGCAAACTGGCTCATGCATGGAACTCACAGTGTGAAGGCAGCAGACTCCATATCAGACTGATAACCAGTCAAGAGTGGATTACCACAGGGTCTGGTCCTGGGTTACCTCATGTTTATGTATGCCTCTGAAATCCAGCCCGACATGAAGAGACCCTTGCTGACAATGCTTGCAGAAAATTGCAAGGTGGGTGCTATGTGTACATCCCCATATCATGTTGATATTCTGCATAAAGTCCTCACTGAGACTTCCAATTGTTGTCAGAACACTGGCCTTGGGTTGAATGGAAAGAAATGTGTCACAATCTCCTGTGGAATCGAATCAATGTGGTTTCCATGAATTAAGACATTGCTGGTAGTCCAATGGATTCAGAAGTCCTTATAAGAGGCTTGGGAATGGAATAGAGGTTGACAGTGACTTCCCTTTTGACCATCAAATTGCTACTGTGGACAGAAATACCTTCTATGTGGCACATCTCATAACTAGGGGTGTTTCATCCAGGAAGGAAGAGGTCAATGTCTCGCTCTACTCTCCTCTCATTAGCTCAACCAGCAGGTACAATATCCCATTTGCCATGTAGCTCACTAGACACCTGCAACAACTGTGGAGGCTGAAAGTATACCTCACAAACAGGACCCTAGCCCTTAAACAACTGTCCTATATGGACAGAGTCCAATACTTCCAAGTATTCTTGGCCACATTTTGGCTACTTACAGGCAATTGCTGCTTGACTGACAATACCATATCTGGCCAGCTCTGTTAGGAATGCCATATCTAGTGAAACTCCAATCCATGTGCACCACATGCCATGGATACCTCAACTTCATTACCACAATAAACAGAACATTCTGGGGGACAAGTCCATAAAACAGTGAGTGGCCATGTTATGCAATATATGTTGCATACATGTAAATCAGAACACCTCACTGGACCTCTTCAAGAGAAATCTGGATGAATGGATGGGGAATTTAACTGTCCCCCTGGGCAACACTCAAGTGGCAATAGTCGATAGATGCACTGGGAACAAATGTCAGGTGGCATGATGCCAGGGTACTCCCATGGGCTAGGCTTGTCATGGATTCATGCCCATTAGCCTAGTACACACCTATGAACACATGATCCTATGAATCTCAGTACTGACAAACTTGTGTGTGTGTGTGTGTGTGTGTGTGCATTACTGTGTATACAAGTGTATGTGAATGTGTAAACTTGTAGTAAAGTACTTTGAGGCCCTTCTCACCCACTACACCCCCCATTGCCATAATTTGCAAGGGCTGGTGATGTTATTCACTTTAAAGGTACCTTGTGACACTCTTCACCCTATAGGCTCCTTGGAGCTTGTGTTAACTGCATAACACTATAGCATCAATAAGTACATAGGTAGGGGTACCAATCTGAGTCCTGGTAAATGTGAGTGTGTGTGTGTGTGTGTGTGTGTGTGTGTGTGTGTGTGTGTGTGTGTGTGTGTGTGTGTGTGTGTGTGTGTGTGTGTGTGTTTGTGTGTGTGTGCAAGTGTTTGTACGTGTGCATATGTGTAGGGGACATCATTTTGAGGCCTCACTCTCCTGGTACACTGCACATTGCCATACTTTACAAGGGCTGGTGATGTTGCTCACCTTAGAAGAGACATGGAACAGTCTGCACCCTACCAGCTCTGTGGCATGTGCAATAAATGTATATCACTGTAGTAGCAATAACTAGATTGGTAGTGGTTCTAACCTCAGTCTGGGCAAATGTGTGATTGTGTGTGTGTGAGAACAGTATCCTGTGTTTTGTGTGAATACTATATCCAGTGGGGGTGTGGGTTTTACATTTTTAGACCATGGTACTCCCAGTACATGTCCCAAGGACTACTGTATGAGGCCTGCTGTCTCCATCAACCTTAGAGTTATCTGATGACACTCTACACCCCAATAAGGGCTGCACTATGTGCAGGAACTATGCAACAGTATGGATTGACTGACGAGATAGTCAGGACTGCTAACCTCCGGTCTGGCAAATGTGTGTATGACTGTATCTGTGTTGATCATCTCCCATTGCCATAGTGTACAAGGCCTGGTGATGTTGTTCACATTAGAGGAACTGTGGAACACACTTCATTCTACAAGCTCCATGGTGCATGCAATAAATGCCTAACACTTTAGTAGCAAAAAGTTGATAGGCAGTGGTTCTAATCTCAGTCTTGGCAAAACTGTGCACGTGTGTGTGTTTGTGTGTGTGTGTGTGTGTGTGTGTGTGTGTGTGTGAGTGTGTGTGTGTGTGTGTGTGTGTGTGTGTGTGTGTGTGTGTGTGTGTGTGTGTGTGTGTGTGTGTGTGTGTGTGTGTGTGTGTGTGTGTGTGTGTGTGTGTGTATGTCTGCAAGACCAGTATTCTGAGTGTGTGTGTTTGAGTGAAGAATATATCCATTGGGTGGCCATGTTTTACAATTTTAGGCCATCGTACTCTCAGCACATGTCCTATGTTCTACTCTATGATGGCCACTTTTTACATCAACCGTAGAGGTATCTGTACACACTCTGCAAACCTATAAGCCCTGTGCTGTGTGCAGCAACTGTGTAACAGTATAGAATGAGCAGCTATAGAAGCAGGGCTTCTAATCACAGTACTGGCACACTTGTGTGTGTGCATTGGTGTGTATAACAGTGTTTTGGAGTATGTACACTTGTGCACAACACTATTATGAAATGTGTCATGCCCACTACACCACCCATTGCCATACCATACAAGGGCATGTGATGTTACTCACTATACATGTACTTTGGAAACAACACACTATGAGCTCTGTGCCACCTGTGATAACTGCCTAATACTGTACTACCACTAACTAGATGGTGTGTGTGTGTGTGTGTGTGTGTGTGTGTGTGTGTGTGTGTGTGTGTGTGTGTGTGTGTGTGTGTGTGTATGTGAACAGTATTCTCTGTGTGTTGAGTCAACACAATACCCTCTGGGTGTATGGGATTTACAAATCTGAGGTGTGTTCCACCCACTACACTTACCATTGTCGACTATACAAGAGCTGCTGATGTCAGCCACCATACACTTACCTGTATACACCCCTCAGCCCTATAAGCTATGTGGCACATGCAATAACTGTTATTCAGACCTGTTAATTGTGTACAGTTGAACCCTGGGTATGACACACTCAATGTATTACCACACTGCCATACCCCTTGAAGATAATGACTGCAGGGCCACATTATACAGACACACAGACACCTAGAACACAAACATAATATATTATGGAGACCACATTCAGTCAGCATTAATAACAACAATAATGCATCATGGCTGGACAGCTACATACTGATGTGTAACCATTAAACATGCTGGCTGACAACACTTTACACAGCATTACATTGCTAAACTGTACTAAATTCACTCTGTGCATCAAAATCATATTAGCATGTCCCTGCATCAATGGTGTGGATGACAGGGATGTGACACATGTATCATCATATGCACAGGGTGTGGTGTGGGTTTGCCAGAGGCCTAGGCTGGGCCATTTGGTTGACCTCATGTGTGTGTGTTTGGGGGGGTGCTCATTAAATGGGCCATGCAGAGGTGGTGTGTGTAAGTCTGGAGGTAACCTGGCTTTGATGTTGATGTGTGTGTATATGGATGCACACAGTCATGCCATGTGGCTGCCCTACACAGGGGTATGTTGGACAGCTGTGGACTCTATATGACAGGATCTACAGTTTACTGTCTCTGGCCAAAGACATGGGAATTGGGCCTGCCAGGGGCCCCACTGGCACCACCAGGCACAAGGCCAGATGCAGTACTGCTCCCTGATGGTGACTGCTGTCTGCTGGATCCATGTCCCTGTTGAGACTGGGCAGGAGCATGTGCCCATGGCCTGCTGCATTGTGACATGGACAGCAACCTCCCTGCAGTTGTGCTGCTGGTACTGCCACTACGGGAGTGAGAAGTTGCATGGCCACGTAGACCCTCAGCTGTATGTGTTGCTGTCCTACATCCATGTGGTCAATGGCCAACTCCCACCACATGCTCTAACACAGACATTCCATGGTCAAGGACTGACAACTTCTCACCCAACTGCATAATAACGGTGGGCATCAGCAAGATCATGGTTGCTTTTGCACATAGCAGGAAGAGGTGCATTCTTGACCCTGAGAATCCATCTGGTGTTACGTTCATTACATGCCTGTGCTTCCATAATGGTCCAAAACATATGTCTGGTGACACCTGCTGTGGCATTTATGACAGGGGCATGACGGGCAGCAGTCCTCCTTTGAGGACCCCTGTCCGTCCACCTGTGTGGGACCTCGCCTGTTATCTGGCTATAGCTGGTGTCTATAGACACACTTGTCATAGTCACGACACTTGCATGTCCCATGCCACTACCGACCAATTGTCCATTAACTATGGCCACTGGTGATGGGATATGTGTGGGCATTGTGACTGTGTGTGCGGATGGGGTTGACAACAGTGAGATGCCAATAAATGAGACAGAAAAAGCCCCTGACAACCTCAACTATGCCTCACTATGCCTATCATCATTGTCAGAGTCTGCAGAGACACTGACATCAGTTTCTAAGTGGGAGGGACCACAACCCCCATTGCCACCTGTGAGGGGAAGACAATATATGTAAATTAATACCTGTACATTATGGTTGGGTGCCACACACATAGACGTGCATACAGACATGCACACAGCCACACACAGAGACATGCATGCAGACACTTACAGGTGAGGTGGCACAAAGATATTACACAGACCTCACATTACCCAAAAGGTGACATGCATGACACACAGCCCTCAACATCATGCATTGTAGCCATTCTTAATCCTTGTTACTAACAATATACATCTCTGGGATGCATGAGTACTGTTAGGTGACATCTATTCCTCTAGCACACACTGCACCCATGTACACATTATTGTTTTTCACCTGTATAGCACCTACTGTGGCAACTACTGTAGACCATAACTTACAACCATACAAGTCATTGAAGAATGTGTAGATGTCTGGCACATATGTTTGCTTTGTTCCTCATAACCCCTATTTGTTTGTCTGACACATAACTGGGATGATATGAGGATTGATGTCATTAATTAACGACATACATTTGATTTGCAGACCTCATCACCAGCAGTGAATGTATGTTCAAAGAAACCCTGTTACACCAAAAACCTTCTAAGCTTAATGTGGATATGATACGTGTACATGCCCCTGTTAACATGCCAAGGTCTTGTGTTATATAAAATGAGACCACAGTACTGCATTCAAAAAAATTACCCACCTTAAATTTGACATATGACCTGTGCAATCCAATTGTGAAAAAAAACAAATGTGTTAGTTGTGAAATATACTGAGTGAGATGCATACAATATGGTGGTTGCATAAGTGTGCATAAGTTTGAACACCCTTAAACCAATGCTTTTTTGAAGCACCTGTTAAGTGAACTACAGCAGTCACTCTTCCTGAGAAGGGGTATATCAGCATGGCACATCTTAACTTGGCATTATTTGGACAGTCTTGCCTGCAAAGATCCCCCAGCTCTGTCAGATTGCAAGACCATTTCATGTGCACAGCTGTTGGAGTTCACACTGGGGGTTTACTATTGGTGTTAAGTCTGGGCTTTGTCTGGCCCAATTCATACCCTTGATTGTATTCAGGTGGAGCCATTCTTAAGTAGCTTTAGATGTATGCTTTATGTCATTCTCATGTTGGAAGCTGAAACTCCTCTCCATCCTTAGCCATCTTCCAGATGCTTGAGAGCTTTGGCCCACATGACTGTTATTTGGAACTGTTCATAATTCCCTCCACCATGCCTACAGGCCTAGTTCCAGGTAATGAATAGCAACCCCAAAGCAGGACACTGCCACCAGCGAGCTTCAATGTGTGGATGCTGATCTTCAGAGGAAGTGAGGTGTTGCTTGTGCACCACATGTAGCTTTAGGGATAGTGGCTGTAAGTTTGAACCTTGGTCTCATTACACCATTACACATTTCAGCACATGCTTTTGGAAGACTTGATATTATGTTTGCTACTTGTACAAAGCCCTGTATACTGTTTGGTGTGGGTAAATGCTTCCGTCTACTGACTCTTCTCCAGAAGCCAGACTTATGCAGAATCCAGGCAATTGTTGCCACATGTACTATACAACCAGTACTTGCCAGAGATTCCTGCAACTCCTTCAGTGTTGCTGCATGTCACCTGGCAGCCTCCCTGACCAGTTCTTGACATGTCTTTGTATCTGTTTTGGAAGGACATCTGGTTCTTTTCAACAGCACTGTTTCCCCATATTTAATCCACCTTTTGATGACTGTCTCCACTGTGTTCCATGATATATGCAATGCTGTGGTAATGTTGTTGTACCCTACTACTGACTGATATCTTTCAAATGTGAGATCCCTTTGATGCTTTGCAAGATGTGTGCAAGCCATGGCTTCTTCTGTTACAGGCATCTGAGCAAATGTCATTAATACACCACTCAGACAGCGGACCATTATTCGGTGTTACATTGAGTCCCTGTACTTGATGGCAGATGTGTACCCAAGCAGAGTGAATGCTGTCAGTACATCACAAGCTGCTTCCACAATATGTTATTTGGAGGGTATGCACACATATGATGATATAAGTGATCACGTTTTAACCTTCATAATTAGGCATAAGGCTAACATTCCCAACCAATCCACTTATAAAACAATAAGGAACAATAAAAACTTTAACCCCACTAAGTTCAAAAATTATCTGAAAGCATGTGATTGGTCAGATCTAAAAAACTGTCACTGGAAGAAGCAGTAAAAAACTTTAATACCAAATTCCTAGCCATCCTTGACTGCCATGCACCATCTCGTACTATTAGAACAAAAACAAAAGTAGCCCCTTGGATTTTAAAAGAAACCAGACAAAAAAATCTTACTTAGAAACAAAGTTTGGGCCAAATGGCATTCCACAAAAGCCCCTTTAGATCATCTTAAATATAGACAACTAAGGAATGACACAAAAAGATCCATTATGGTAGACAAAAAAACTTCTCCTACCAGCTACAACAAAGACACCAAAATAAGCCTCACATGTTTTGGTCAGGTATTAATAAACCTCTTTACCCAGGGCAATCCACCACTCCTACCCCCTCAGATTCCAACCAAAAATGCACAGAAGAAATTGCCAATACTTTTAATAGCCTCTTTACTGAGACTATCCAATCCCTAGCCAGCCAGTTATCTCCTGGGGGCCCAAATATAACTACTACTATACCCAGCTCCTAGCTCTCCTTTCACCTTTAACCAGTCCCCACATCACTTATCCAAACCCTAATTAAGAAACTGAAACCTACCATCCTCTCTGCTGATCTCTTACCAGCAGAGTATCTACAAAAAGCTGTGGATGTCATAGCATACCCCATATCCATCCCCACACATCTACTAGCCACCCTCCTTTATGCCTCCCCATTATTCACAAACTTGAATAAATCTGACCTTAACAAACTATCAAGCTGCTATAATAGTGCTGCTAGATTTACCATTGGAGCAGCTTACAAGACACACCACTGTCAAAACATAAATCAGCTAGGATGGCTGGAATTGCCTAGCCTACTCAAGTATAACCAATTAATATTTGCACATAAGATTCTATACCAACCTGAGAACACCCCTATACTTAAAAAACGTATAACCCCCTACAGTAACCTTAAGACTCTATGCTCATCCAACAGACTTTTGGTGCAAACAGTCAAAACTAACAACTTATCGGGGGACTATCTGTTCACCAACTCCATTGGCAACACTGGGAACTATCTTCCTACCGATATTGCATCAATGCCCTCAATAATCCAATTTAAAAATAGTCTTAAACCATACTTTAAAACACATCGGTTATGTACTTGCACTAACCCCGACTAATGTCTATCCTACAGCCACAAGTAAAAGGAGACAGCTTATGTCACTCAGACAGGGTATTACTGATTGTCTAAGAACTGTCTATGTTATATTTAGTGTTATCATATGTCTGCCTATCTTTTCAATGTATTGTAAAACTGATATGAATTTCTAAACTGTACTCGTCATGTGTAACTGTAATAATTTTCTGCATGTATGTTGGAGCTCATCTCCCCGGGCCTCCTCTGCAAATGGACATGTATCCAGTCAGACTATCCCAGTCAACAAATGTAAAATAAATAAATAAATAAATAAAATATGCATCCAGTGTATTGTAAGGTTTGTATACCCCATATTTGGTGCCCTAACATATTTTTCTGTTTTATAAGTTAATTTTTATGTTATGGTCACATTACATGTTGGAAAAGGTGTGGAATGTAATATTGTGGTCTCTCGTTGCATATATCAGAAACACTTGGCATCTTAACAGGGGTGTGTACACTGTTGTATCCACTATATAGGATTAATGTTTCCTACATGTCCCTAGCATAGCCGGTTTATCCCCCCCCCCCATTTTGTTGGTCTCTGTCCAGACGTCTTGCATTGACAGGTTGTGAGGTATGCTACTGGAATGTTACATACCCATCGGATAGGCCCCCATGGTGATCACTGTGATACACTGCAGTTAACACCACCACAAGTGAACATTCACATCAATCAACATGGCTAGGTGTGACAGTTGTGTGCATGGCAAATAGCATGGCCTTGACATGCCTGGGTTATTGGCAAACTACAACAAAACAATTCCATACTCACCAGCTACAGGTTGCTGCCCCACTTATAAACCAGAGGGACCTAAATAGGTGTGGGAGAGAGGTACTGTCAGGAGACTCACATGTGGCCTTGGTACAGGGTGGAAGCAGCATTTCTGCACATTAACAGTACAACCCCCAATACTAGAAAATATGCTGCCCATCACCATAGATGTGCACTTCTGTACATTACAAACTATGTCCACAACTGCTATTTTATCTGACATATGCATGTAGATTCTCTACAGATACAACTATGTATACTACAGTACTCTAGTAATGTGCACTGGGGCCTTACCTGCACACTCCTTGTCCATTGTGTGGGTGTCTCCCACCTCCACAATGCTGGATTCTGGATCCTATTGTATGGTTGGGGTGGGTGCCACAAGGTTGGTGAGCTCCTCAGTGGGTGTCAGTGGGGCCTGCATGGCTGGGCCCTCACCTGTAGTTAAGTGGTCCCTGGCTACGGCAGCAGCCCTTCACGAGCATTGTGTATGAGGTCAGTTGCACTATGCAGACCTGCTCATAGGTTTGTGCGTGCAGGCCACGATCATTTACCCTGTGGACTAGGTCATTCCACATGGTGGTCCACTCCTACAGATGTTATTGGCTATGGCCAAACATGACTCCTTGGTTATGGATTATGTTTTTTATTATGGTAGCTTTCTCAGTCTCTGTATATGGTGGAAGCCTAGGATGCTGCATACAACCTGGAAGACATAAACAGGGAAACACATCATAGGACATCACAGAGTTGTCAACAGTTTGGACAGAAATTGCACATCAACAGTGGATATTTGTTGCCACCACTCACAACTACACCATACCTCTCTAATCTATCAGCATAATATCAGTTTGCATTGCACTCCTGGCCCTGATGTGTCATATCCCCCCAATGATGGACAGTTAATTGCATAATCCTCTATTCCCCATTCATTTATCTGTGGAGGGATGACAGTGGCCTCTTCCATGTGGATGGAGTGTGGATGGTGCCAAGGCTGTGGTTGACTACAGTGTGTGATGGAACTGTAAGCACATTCCTGAGTTAATGTAGGATGCTGACAGGGATGTTATTAGGCCCCATGGATACTTGCTGTTGTTGCCTTTCAGTAGGCAATATGTACCTGATCATCATTGATGAGAGGAGGTGTGCAGTTGATGTGCATATCCCTCTATACAGATGGGGGTGACGGGGGGGGTGATGTTCACACCTAACCTGTTTGATGCAGGTTGCCTATAGCCATGGCATATGTGTATGAGGTGTGATTTACCACCAGTACAGGGTGAATTGTGTTGTTGCCTCTGACACTGACAACATATGTGGAGACACCCTTGTGACTGGCCTTGGCGGTGTGGATATGTCTGATTTGTACTCACAGTTAGCCTTACAGGGAGTCACCTGTGACATAACATGCTTGTTCAGATAGAAGTGGACATGCTTCCAAGTTGTTGCCTGCACCTATGTGGCCCTGTACAGCCAATATAGCAACCTATTATATGGTTTGTGTATTGCTGCTGCCACCAAAGGGAATTGCTCTATCTTGGTGGAGGCAGGTTTTACAGGTCAGTTATTGCTGAGTCCATACAACCACAGTGGATATAAAAGTGTACACACCCCTGTTACAATGCCTGGTCTTTGTGCTATCATATCATGACACCACAATAACTCATCTAAAAACAATTCCCACCTTTAATGTGACCTATAGTCTGTGCATGTCAATTGTAAACATAACAATCTGTTATGGGAAAACATATGCAAATTAAAATCAGTACAATAAGCTGGTTGCATGAGTGTGAACACCCTTAAACTGATACTTTGTGGAAGCACCGGTTGAGATAATTACAAAATTTTGTCATCTTGGGTTGGAGTCTATCAGCATGGCACATCTTTACTTGGCAATAGTTGCCCACTCTTCCTTGCAACAGCTCTAGAAATATGTCAGTTTGTGAGGACATCTGTTGTGCACAGCCGTATACAGGTCAACCCACAGATTTTCTATTGGATGTAGGTCTGGGTACTGGCTGGCACATTCCCAGACTGTAATTTTCATCTGGTGAAGCCATTTTTTTGTTGATTTGGATGTATGCTTGGGGTCATTGTCATGTTAACAGGAAAAATCCCTCTTCATCTTCAGATTACTAGCAGATGACTGAAGGTTTTGGGACAAAAATGGTTGGCATTTGGAACTGTTCATAATTTCCTACACCTTGACTAAAGGACCAGTTCCAGCTTAAGAAAAGCAACCCCAAACCATGATACTGCCAACCTCATGCTTCACCAGGGGGATGGTGTTCTTTTGGTGATGCAAAGAGTTGTTTTGGGCCAAACATACCTTTTGGAATTGTGGACCAAAGGTTCAGCCTTGGTCCCATCAGACCATGACACATTGTCCAACAAGCTTTTGGGAGACTTGATGTAGTGTTTGGCAATGTTTGTCCGGCCATGGATGTGTTTCTGTGTAATAAAAGTCTAATATCTTGCAATCCTACCCCACAGGGAAGACATATGGGGAATACAGAAGATTGTTGTCACATGTGGTACACACCTAGAACTTGGCAGGCATTCCTGCAGCTCTTTCAGTGTTGCTGTAGGGCTCCTGGCAGCCTCCATGGCCAGTTGTCATCTCGTCATGTTATCCATTTTGGATGGACATCGAGGTGTTTGCAGTGTCACATTTGTCCCATATCTTCTCCACTGTCTGATGACTGTCTGCACTGTATTCCATGGTATATCCAATGTTGTGGACACTTTATCTACTTTTCTCCTGACTGATACCTTTCCACAATGAGATCCCTTTGATGCTTTGTAAGCTCTCTGCAAAACATGGCTTTTGCTGTAGCAGGCAACTGGGTAAGTGTCAAATAAATCCTACTATGACAGCTGAACATTATTTGGGGTTAATCAAAGTCTCTTTAATTGATGGCATGTGTGTACCCAAGAAGACGGAATGCTGTGATTACAGCAAGAGGTGAGTAAACAAAGTATTAGTTTAGTGTGTGCACATGTATGCAACCATCTTATAGTACTTTTTTATGTTTTATATTTTCTCCCGTAACAGATTTGTTTGTTTTTCAATAAAATTGTACAGGTTGTGGGTCACATTCAAGGTGGGAAATGTTTTGAAATGATTTTCTGTGGTCTTATTTTCGTATAGTACACAATCCTGGCATTTCAACACGGGTGTGTACACTCTTGATATCCACTGTATGTAGGTGTTCATATAGCTGTTTGTGGTAGGCATGGACAGAGGGTCATAACACAGTTGGAACTTCTCCGATTACAACCTTATAATCATGCCTATTCTAGTACCCATTTCAGTGTCAGGGCAATGCAACAACCAGTAGCTGTAGACATTTATGTCTGTTGTATGCACTGAAACTGATATTACACACATGTACAACATGCACAACTTATTTACCTGAATGCTTGCAACCCATGTCAGTTGTTTTGTGCCTTCCAGCTGAACATACGCATACATACATGTGCTCAGGTAATACCTGGCATACATTTCTGTTCTATGTTAGTATGGCACACTGTATTTACAGTCTTGCTGCTCAGACATACTTCTCAACTTGTTATAGTAGGACATCTGGAGAATGGCACACATAAATGTGTGGCAAAGGCACATCAATATTGACACTGTATTAATATTGCTGTAACATACATAAGTAAGTTGATTGCACAGTAGGCTTTGCCATCACAGTGATAACCTGAAGGATGCCCGACATTCATAACTAGGCTATTATGTTATGATGTCATTGTTCACAGACTTGCCAATGGTTTGCCTGACATAACACAACTCTATGTGTAAGTGACTACAGATATCAGGCACACATGTGCTTATTGTCCAGCAGAACACTGTACAGTTGAATGGTATGAACTCACTATATCACATGCAGTTCAGTTCCACACACACTTCTGCAACAGTACTTTACTATGCACATGCTCTGTATAGGTCTCTTAGATTTACAAGGTAAACCTGTATCATAGTTATATCCACAGGTAACATGGATATGTACAACATCCCAGTAGCTAGCCTAGCAGTGGCACACTCCAGTAGTTGTTATATGTCAGCTGTCCTTTCCTGGGATGAGTCAGGGGCCTGAGCTGTGATCTATGTCACTGCAGACAGAGCCAGATGCTATGGCCATAGGTGCTGTTCAGCAGTACATCAGTACAGCAAGTCTTGTTGAGACATATTCTTTCAACCTCCTATTTCCCACTATTACAGACCACCTACTGCATTCAATTACATGCTTACTTGTTTCACATATCTTTTTTTTTTTGGAAAGTAGATTGGGTAATATTTTCAGGTTTGGTATCTTGACTTGAAGTCTTTCTCTCTCTGTCTCTCTCACCTACAGGTATAGAGCTGGTTTGAATAGGTGGCAGTTTGACTTTTGTAGGTAATGCTCATGACCAAGTGATGGCTTTTGCACCAATTGGTGTTCCCCACTTGCTAATTGCATGCAGAGCAGTTGAGTAGTTATTTCAATAGCCAATGTCATGGCAACACACTCATATAATTGAGTACTTCATGTGGGCGTTGGCTCTTTACCTTGCCTGTGAGTAAGCCATCATGGAGGTGTGTGAGCTACAGTGTTACAGATGGCAGGTGGGATTACCTTTTACAACAAGACTTGTGGAGACGGGCAAACTTAATGGTGGAGAAGGTTCAAGACATAGGGACAGAATGTGTGTATTGCTGTCATATGGTTTGAATACTGCTAGTTTAACAGGGTTTGTCTGGACATGCTAGTTCTGCATGGATTTCAGTCTGACAAAGTTATGTGTCTGCATGGCTCTCAACTGTAGGGCTAGCCACATAATGGCTAGAGATTTGCCTGTTATGCTTGGTCTATTCCCCAGACAGGTGTTGTCCTTGGCAAATCAGTAGCATACTGTGGTGATTGCAATCAGTAAATGCCAACATCCATTTGTGTTACTGATTTCATATCCCACAGAAAAGATATGTTACAACAAACTCTGTAACACCAGCAACTTTCTCAGTGTATACAGCAATATTTCAAATATTGCCCTGTTTTGGGACCTCTGTTCCCCAGTTATGTCAGGCTTTGTGCAGATGTCACACAGTAAGAGGTTGATAGGTATGGTCTATCATTATTTAGTGCTGTCATTCCTGCTATCATCCCAGTGATGTTGTGGAATCCCACATGTTGTGGGGTAGGGGACATAAATATGAGGGCAAAGGCTGGACAACATGTTGAACCCTGTACAGTCAAGAGATCTGTGTATAGAGAATGCTCTTAGATGCCCTTGTAACAAATTTCATATGGGGAAGAGTAGGAAGTGTTTTAAATTAGGCTGTTAGAATATGTGAGAGATATTACTAATATGAAAGAAGAAAGTTCTATAGCTGTACATTTTAATACATTTCACCATGGGGACAGTAGTGGGTTACAAGGTACTATTTTGGAAAAGGTCTGCTTCTCAGTTTGATAGAACACTTATAACAGAACAATTGTTATGTAAAGAATCGATTTACATTTTAACATTTGATACTTTAGCCCCTAGGGGGTTAAATGAAGAGTGTAATTGGAGGCTGTTTATTTAAATATGTAATTAAGTGTTAATTGCTTCTTGTATTTAAGGTAAGTATGTTTTGTAATGTTTTAATACGTGAAGGCTTTGGCTGAGATGTCAGAGTATATTAAATATGTGTGGATTACTGGCTGACTATTTTTCTGTTTACGATCTTCAGTCATTTTAGTTGTTTTGCTAAGAGGTTGGAGCATGTCTGACCATTCTGTATGGCCTATCATGATTTTGTAGCAGGGTACTGTGTACTTATTAGTTGGACTGTGTAGGGAGGCTGGCAGAGGTCAGTGGCAATGGTCTTTTTGTATCCAACTGTGCATACCACTCCAGTTATGGGTGGTCTATCAGCAGTATATGTTTGTATATGCATTTTGAGACATGTCCCATAACACCCCACAATTCCAGCTATACTGTGACCTGGCACAGTATATGTAGGGATATTGTGTGGCTTTCATTCAGGATATATATGTCCACACAGCCATTATACTGTAGTATTTGGTAGGCCTACTGGTATGTAGCTGTGAATGTGGTGCAATTGTTTGCGAGCATGCACTTTTATACTGCTGTCTGTCAGTACAGTTCCATTCCTGTAGTGCGTGCTATAGTAGCTAATTCATATGTAATTCCCAAAAGCTGCATTGGGGTAGTGATGCATTGTCCTGA
The DNA here is from genome assembly GCF_019279795.1 of Protopterus annectens. NCBI lineage: Eukaryota > Metazoa > Chordata > Ceratodontiformes > Protopteridae > Protopterus > Protopterus annectens. The sequence continues at coordinate 442,859,177 of NC_056725.1, read as the reverse complement.
CTGTAGTTTGGATGTTACTTGGTGACATGCTTGTCAGCTCAGTATAGTTTCCCTAATGTTACATAGCTGCGCTCATAGGTCTCAACCCTCCAAGTGTTCCTAGGATGCACAGTTGTCTGGCTCATATATTTGGTCTGGTCTGCATGACAGGTGTGTATTGCTGATAATTCAGTGGGATGATGTGTGGAATGCACTCACTGCATAATGACAAGCAATTGATTTCTCAGACATCTGATATTGCATTCAAATATGTTAGGAAAGACAGTGTTACTGCAGCAACTTCCACAGTTTATCTACCCAATTCTTTCCATATATATATATATATATATATATATATATATATATATATATATATACATTCATATATTTATATGTGCTACGTTTTCATATATATGTTTCAACATATATATATATATATATATATATATATATATATGTGTGTGTGTGTGTGTGTGTGTGTGTCTATATACAACACATGAATAATTCCAGAGCTTTCGCACTATTGTTCTGTGCCTCTATTGCATGATATGTATGAAAAAGCAACCACAACAATTACAGCTCAGATGGTGTAGTAGTACATTGCTCTGTCTGTAGCTTACAGGGTCCTAGGTTTGAGACTTGGGACTAATATATTTTTTCATTAATGTTAAATGACCAGATTGCATGATAAGTTTGAAAAAGCAACAGTAATTCTTTTAGCTCAGATGGTGTAGTGGTATGTTGCTGTGATTGTAGAGCATAACATCCTGGGTTCGAGACTTGGTAAGGTTGGTTATTTTGGTGCTGGACAGAACAAGGGATGTTGGATACAGAGTAATTAAGGCACTTTTAAGCAGTTATAATCAGGTTTGTTTGGGTCTGCATGATGCTAAGTGTTGCTAAAACACGGTTAGTCTGTTTTAGCTTCACTTAGCGGCACTTACTCACACTTACCCCTGTGCTAATTTCTTTAAAAGAAAAGAAAAAGGGGTGGAAGGAAAGTGGTGGAAAAAGGGGCACACACAGGGAAGTACAGTATGAATGATAGCTAGGGATATGCAGGTGTAGGAAAGTTCCATAGCTGTGCATTTCTTCTACAGCAACAGCTGTGAATGTCTACAAAATTTGGAAGTGAATTTGGACACTCAACCCCCTGAGAGAGGGATGAGGACAACAGTAATGTGTTGTCATGCAAACTGGACCAGATTACATGTGTCCAGTGGACATGTGTGTGAAATAGACAGCTATGTATGAGGCGTAATTTTTTTTTTGGGGGAACAAATAGCCCTTTTTTTTTTACGGTGAGAGTGGAATGTTGAGGAAGGATAGTAGGTACATTTGGGGAGGTAAGATGGGTAGGAAGACAGACAAGACAGCAGGCAGAGCCAATATATGACACATGTGGGTGGTAAACACCTTTGTCAGGGAGGGTGTTTGGGAATCAGATGCACATGAGACCCAAATGGGTACAATGGGATTGAGGTCCCCACCCATGGGCAGTTACCGCTGCACCTTCACGTCCCCAAAAGTGGTTGTGGTGGGGACTTTACAGGAGGGGCAGACTGACCCTCAAGTTGTGCCAGACAGCCATCTAGCTGGTGCAGATGATCACCGAACTCCAATTGGGCACTACACAGCTGTCCCCAAACCTGACTACATGTGACGGTCTCCTCTCCCCTAAGGCAGTTCCTCCTGAAGTTGAGGTAGGACCAATGGAAGAAGGAGGCCCAAGTAGGGTCCCAGATGTGCTAGGGCCCAGTGCCATGGTCAGATGAGGTGGGACAGGCAGATCCACTGGGATCTGCCTTCCCAGACTTGCATCATGTTCAGGTTTTAAAAAATATGTTAGTCAGTCATGAACAACACATTTCAAGATTAGTTATGACAGCATGCATGGGTGTTCCAAATTACTCCATAAAACAGTTTTGAAACAGTTGCATAGCAAACAGAACCCATGCATATATGGAACCACAGTAGGCATTATAACAGCATGCAAGTTACATTGAGAGCAACAGGCCACCAATTATAGTATTTTAATGAGGTTCATTAATATTCAAGCAATTCAATATTTGTAGAACAATAAAACACAAGTCCCAACAGTAGGTTTGGTGAAAGACATACCCATTATTTATGTGTATACATTATTGATGCAGACAGGGGTGGGGGAGAGAGAGAGAGAGAGAGAGAGAGAGAGAGAGAGATGGCAGTTAACAACTGTAAGGTCTTCTGTTTTTCACAAGTATACTGATCAGTACTGATTTACATGACTTGTTACTCCCTACTACTCTCTGGTTTGCACAATCTGACATTTATGCATGGCAGATGGTTCTTGTACTGTGTATTCATACTTTGACATATTACAATCTGGAAAGCAATAATTAACACAAAGCACTGCTGCAAGGGATAACATTTGATTTCCTAGCTTACTATTCAGGGTTCACATCTTGGTGCATGGCACATTTCATATAACTGTTCACCTGTTTTACAGCTCCACAATCTTTGCAAGATGAGCCTCACTTCATTCTTGCTGTCAGAGCCATGGTTGCTGTGCAGAACCTGTACACATTTATATTCCTACCATAACATAACAAAGTAAACACAACAGTCTTGCGTTTTTACTTTTATTGAAAGTTACAGAGACCTTTATTGTTAAATATCCTGTACATCATTATTAATTGGCTAACAGTCATTTATTAATTACACACAGAACATACTTTACCTACTGGTGTTTAACATTCTTCTCTATTCTATTTATTTGCCCTGAATACTGCAAGCTAGATTTGTACTCATCAGACTCCAGGCACAACCTCAACAGCCTGTTTGCATGTGCATCCACGTTCGCAGCCCTTTCATCTCTGGCTGTACAGGGGATAAAGAAACATTTATGCATACCTATCAATCACATACTCTGGCTGGACTTTGGGGAACAATAAGTGATACTAATACTTACACACTTCTGGGACATTCTGTGCCCATGTGTCTTGGGTCCACTGGTCCAAGAGCTACCTCTTCCTACACTTGAGGTCAGCATAATGGTGCGGGACCTGCCTACCAGTTTGAGGGATGCCAGTAGCACTGGTAAGATTGTGTGTGAGATGTTCCCAAGACTCCACTTTGTATTGTGAGCCCTGATGTTGGTCCTGCAGCAGTTTCCCTTCATGATCTTTCACAAGGCATCCAACCATGACCCTGGACTCCTGAATGCCCCAACGCTGCACCCAAAAGCATGTACCCTCACCAACGCCAGCCATACTGCCTGCAGTGATCAGCTACAACTGGTTATGGCTGTATTCCTGCCAGCAAGGTTTAAATAGGGCTGAATTCCTGCATTTTGCCATGATTGGATGATTTTGAATATGGTGAGCTAAGCTGAGCAGCGGGCAAACCTGCTTAGCTATGGTTGGCAGTGTTTAAAGGGATAAATGTTGAACACTGTTTACCAGTGTGCAAATCCACTTAGCTTGGCTAATTATTGCTTAGCATTTAGATTTCAGAAATGCTTACACCAGGTTAGCCTAGCTGAGTAATACTTAGCTCAAATTTCATTTTATTAAGTATTAGGATTATGGAATTGATTCCTCATTACTGACATATTATAATTTTATGTTTACCTTCCATGACATCGCCCTATGTGCTTCCATTAAATTATATTCTTGTGTGACTATACTGTACGAGGCACTTGTGTTTATATGGGGGTTTCACATCTTTTCTACACTGGCATCTCACTTTTGGACCTGCTACATTACCCTGGTTGACAAAAAACAGTTACTACATAATTACGTTTATAAAAATAATTTTAACACTACTTTCCCATAGAAAAGTAACTTGCCTGTTTCAGCACTCGAACCACAAATGCCTGCATGCAAAGCTGAGATTCTAACCACTACACTACCTGAACTTGGAATTTTTACCTGTATATTTGCATTTATCAACTGGGGATTTTCAGCTATGTTAAGCAGATGGCCATAATGTGCAGACACTCTTAGCCAAGTTTAAACATTCCTTAGACTAGAAAAAAAAAAGTTTATATTATTATTATATTATTATGTTATATAAGTGAGTCTTGTGGTGTTCTGGCAACTCACTGAGGACTGCAGTCATGAAATAATGGCATTCATTTGGCTTTCAAGCTTCTATTCTTCAAGAACTCCTGCTAATATATATCCTGTTATCTATCAACTTTCTAATTGTGTGAGGACAATTTTTCAGGAGTGTCCCGAATGTAGAATTTATTTCCCCCATCGTTTGTGCCTTTGCTAACATGCACTGCTGTGAGGGAAGGGAATATAGGCATACATTTGCTTTCAGACTTCTACCCTTACGTGATTCATGCTGATGCATGACCTGTTCTCTATCAACTTTCTCCTTTTGTGGGGCTGTGCTTGTGCTTTTTCACTTTTGGGGGATTTATCCCCCATTATGTGTGCATTTGCACACATTTCCTACTTTAGCAGCTTACAAAAGTGTCGTATGGCACTTTAGCATTGCAAGGGTGTGTGTCACAGAACCTGTCAAACACCCCCTGCTTTGCTTTCTTGTTGCTGTTTTTCAGTCTCTGCGGACACTGAAATGATAATTTTTTCATTTCAGTGTCTATGGAGACTGAAATACTGGCATAATATTAGAGCAAAGCTCTAACATTATGCCAGTTTGGCTTAGGAAGTGCTGTATGGCACTTTCTGAGTGCAGGGGGCATGTTTAGTGTTCGTGCACTACTCTGACATGCCCCATGCACTTGTTCACAGTTCGTATTCATGTAAATTAAACAGCAGCATGCTTTCATGAATATGCAAGGCATGCTGCTGTTGTAAACAGACACAAACCACTCCGTGCAAGAATAACACTATTCTTGCATGGAGTTTACTTAATCCCGGATATACACACACACACATACACAAATACACATTAATTGAATATTCATCAAAGTGACTTGGGAAACACATGAACATGAGAAAAGAAATGTGTAAATGGTATAAAAGAAGAAGGATTATATGTTTACATACATATATATATATATATATATATATATATATATATATATATATATATACACATATATACATATATATACATACATATATATATATATATATATATATATATATATATATATCTATATATATATATATATATATATATATATATATATATATATATATATATATATATATATATATATATATATATATATATGTATGTATATATATATATATATATATATATATATATATATATATATATATATATATATATATATATATATATATATATATATATATATATATAGTTTATATATATATATATATGTGTGTGTATGTGTGTATGTATATATAAATTGCGTGTATGGCAGTCTGTTCTTTCCTCTTTTCCTCTTCCTGCCTGCATTTTTTAGCATTGCTTGTTAGTATAACTGCTTTATGAAAAATTTTAATGCAGTTGACTATGGAAGAAATAGTACAGTTATCCACTTGTTTAGGATGTAGAAATAAATTCATGGGATATTTACACATAAATATGTTTGTTTTTATCCTAAAAAAGTAGATAATTAAAATAGAGAAATCTGTGACTTATAATGTTACATAATATTACGTTACCATGGCAGGGAAGCAAAATAATTTAAATGTAAAAGCATATAGAACTAGTCTATTATCTTTTCATAGTTATACAAAAAATGGTTCTTAATATTATTAAATTTAAATCTTTGGAGCACGTTAAGATAGTTAACTCAGATGATATGAATACTTCATGAGAATATGATTATGTTAATTATCACAGTTACATTTTTATTAACTATAAAATATTGTTAATAATTATGACTACCAATAAGAAAAAGTAATAAAAGGACAAAGATAGGAGGAAAATAAAAAAGCACAGGTTATAGTCTTTTCTTATTAATCCAGTATATAACTCATAGCATAAATTTTCTGTGCACCTTAAATGCCAAGAGGATCTGATGTGCATTTCTCAGTATCAGTTGCCTGCGATGCATTTCAAACCTTTTGAGATGCAAGTGAGAGTATGATTAATAACATCCTTTGGCAAAATCAAATAATACTAATAAAGTCTAACTTATTGATGATAGCTAAGGAACTTTAGAGATCAACAATTATTCATGGTACCAAATTAACTCCTTTAACTGTCTTATTCTTTCCATCCAAGGACATGTTTTTAATACATATCCTTTTTTGGCTCCTTCTCATATACCATGCTTAGGAAGTTAGCAGGAACCCAAATAACTATGCCACTTATATGCCATGATTAGAAGGTAATCTGGTCCAACAAAACATTAACTTAGGCAATAAACATTAGTTCACTCAGCTGAAACAGGGATTTCTCCCATATCCTGAATATATATTTTCTCCTACTTTAAGCACAAATACCAGCTGTTAAAATTATAGTATCCCTTAAATTTCTTGCATCCCCTAAACCTACATAAACGTGCTTCTTTCTTTTCTTAAGTGGTGGGACACACATGTAATTATTAACATTAATATTGGCAAATTTCAAACGACAAGTTGAAATGCAACCTACTTCTCCAGTAACTGATCTCAGCAATTTCCTTGTTCAAATGATTATTCTTACTGTTCTGTCAAGCAGGAAATTATTTTGAATATGAAGGCATTTCATCTAACCTTGTCCACTTTATGTCAGATGCAACAATTTTGACTCCTTTAAAGTAACTGCTGGTTTCTATGAATTTATATGTTTAATTTATTCTTATATCTTATAGGAGAAGATTGGATTATCAAATTATGTATATTGCAGTGATTTCATATCTTATTCAAATTGTAACAGCACTTCTCCATTTGTTTTATTGACATCATAGATGGGCAGTAAGTTGTTAGCATTTTTGACACAGTTATGGAGCCAAGCAATCAGCATTAAGTAAGGGGGCATGGAGAAAAAATAAAAACATTTTAATTTTAAATTGAAAGATGCTTCTTAACTGTTCCTTCATAGATATTTCAGTTATTCCTTTGTACTCTCTTTCTTTTTGCACCTCTATAACCATCACTCAGTACAGGCTTGAGGATTATGCATTCAGAAAAAAAAGCAGCTAGATAATGTTAATAGCCAACATTTCTGGATAGACACTGAACAGAAATGTTTACTTTACTGCAGACTTGTAGTGTGTTTTTTATTTAGAAGTGTATTCTGTTGGACTCTTCCTGACCTGATTGACTTTAGCATGCCAGCCCTGCATGCCCACCATTGTCTCTTTAATTTCTTGTAAATTCATATTTACTACTATGGTAATATTGTCAGTTTGTCTTTTCCATTGCTGCCCTATCTGCCTGCAGATTTTCTCGTCATCAGTGCCTGTTTTACATTATTTGTCTAGACTACCAGAGTTAAAAGTTTATCATCATACCTTCCAGTAAACAGACTAGAGTCATTTCCTTGGGTATTAACTGATTTTATATGCATGAGGCTCAAACAACTATATGTTATGTCTCAAAAAACATTGCTTTGGATATACAGAACTTTGATGACAATGTGATGTTTCATTTTTACAGTATCTTGTCCAAATTTTCTATAATTTGTATCACAAAAAAGCAAGCATCTTTCAGCTTCATGACTGCAGTCAGCATCTCTATAGATGCTTGAGTTCAGAAAAGCAAAATGATGTTGCCTTCACATTTTCCCCACCTACTTACAAGCATCTAATAGAGCTGGATAACATAATCTCATGTTGTGAATGTTAAACAAGTCAGCTTTTGTACTTTGTGCTTTCACTTTCATCAACAGGCTTTTCAGTGCTCCTCTTATAGCCATAACTGTGATATTATCTACATGTATGTGTTTGTAAATATTTTTCCCCATCAAATTTGATTCCGGGAACTGTTTCTTCTCATCCGGTATTTCACAAGATATATTCAGAGTATAAATTAAATAAGGATCGTGACAATATGCATCCTTGTTATGTTTTTTTTTCCACCCATGAACCAAATCAGTTATTCCATACTAATTTCTAAGAGTCAATACTTTGCCTGCATACATAAATAAGGTGACCATGAAACCCCATTTTTCTAAAAACTTTTCAAGTGTTTATGATCCATACAATGAAAGCCTTTATATATAAAAAAAAAAAAAAAAACAAACATCGGCAAAAATATTTCTAAGTTTTTTGGTGTTTGTAGAAGTTTTTCTCTACATAAAGAACATTTCTCAGGGTTTGTATACATATTTCCAAGAATTCCTGATACTGCAGGAGTTCTGCCTTTTATTGCTGCACTTGAGCTCAAAACCAGTTCACTTTACATTAAGATGGTTTTATTCTGCAGTCTGGTGGGAGAAGAGGGCTGATTTAACCCATCTGAGTTGGGGGCTGCTGGTGGAAGGCTTATTGTGTAGCTGTCTGATTGGCCTGAGGGCTTAACCATGTAAAAGGTTTTCCTACTGCTGGCAAAAAAATCAAGGAACAAACGTGGTTACCAGTGCCTTGTATATAAGCAAACATCTCCGGTTTAAAATCCTCTATAGGAAATGCTCTCCGTAGTCTCCCACTGTTCATAGGTGCTTGAAGAGCTGCAAGGTCGTACAGAGGGCAGCATCACTGCAGGTTGTCTTATAGTATACTACTAAGCACTCTCACTAAGACATTTAGGTGACTCTCCCTTTTCCTACCCATGTACTAAAGATCTTGTATAATGGATAGGCACTTCCCTTTCATCTCTGTTCTGGCCTGGTGGATATGGGCATTCTGAGGCAGTGTAGTAACTGTTTTATGTTCAGTGACAACCATTTCATTTTAAAACAGACAGACATAGATATGTTGATACACAATGTCATTGGAGGGAAAGCTCTCACATACACCCAAGAAAAATGCAAAGACTCACTACCAACACTGATGAGCAAAAGCATAGACTGACATATGCAAAGGTAATCACATTTAATCTACTTAAACCTCCAAGACCTCCTAAAAACATATCTCAGTGGCCCTGGGCACATTCTAAAAAGACATCATCTCACACAATGCCTAACTCTGAAAATTATAGTAGCCCTGCTTCCAAGCCCATAAGGCAACACTCCACACATCCAAACATTCTAGTTAATGGGGATTTTATTGTAAGACATACTGATGTCTCCCTTAACGGGCCAAACGAGGAGAAGATCACAGTGAGCTGTCTGTCTGGAGCCAGGATTCACCAGATCATGCATGCACTTAGGCTTCAAACCACAAGTACCAGTATGGCATGGCCATAGTCCATGTGGATGTAAACATTGTAAGACATACCTCAGTGTGCTATATGAAGAGAGACATGATGGAGCTCTCTGAATAAGTGTCCCAGGCAGGTATGAATCTAGCCTTGAATAGCATTCTATCTTCACCGATGTTGATGCCACAGTACCAACAAAAAATGATTGACTTCAATATTTGGGTTAGTTTCTGGTGTCATAACAAGGGAATCCAATATCTGTCAGCCTGGAGAGATATACCTGACAAATCACAATGCTTTCCCAGAGATGGTTTGCACTTGTCAACACTTGGTTTCTGGATACTGGTAAAGCTTTATTTTTCTCCAACGTGCCTTTTTATAAGCTGTGCTAAGTTGTTAACCCTTCAACATACATAACTAAAATCACTCACAACTACCTAAAGGTACTGCTGCTAAATGCTAGGAGTTTAAATAAAAAAATGCATGGAAGCACTCCTTATTCTGGAGAATGCAGACATATGTGCAGTCATGGAAACATGGTTCAGAAACATGGAAAGCACCCTGGCTATCAAAAGCTACAATGCTTTTTATACATTTCAATACCCCTCTGCTCAGGACAAAACAAAAGGAGGACGTGTCTCTGTGTTCATAAAGGGCAAGTACACTGCTAGACTGTTTGAAAATTTGAGCTGCTCCATGCCCAACTAACCATATGTGCGACCCTCTATCATAACCTTGCTAAATACAGATTCCCTAATATGATCCTGGAAAACCACACCTCCCACCTAAGCCTATAGGAATCTCATAACATTCAGCCTAACACCATACTTGTGGGTGACTTCAACTACTCCTCCATAAACTTAGAGACTTATATGATTCATAATTCACTTGCTCAGAGGTTTTCGGACTTCATCAACACAAATACCCTGGAACAACTAGTTAGCTCCCCAGCTAGAGATACAAATATCCTAAGCCCTGGTAATCCTAAGCATGGAGTGATGCTGCTCCCTCCCATGCATTAACTCCTCCCTGGTAAGATATGACCACAAAATCATGTCAACTAATATTAAAACTAACCTAGAACCCCCATCAAACCCCAAACCTAAGGACTTTGCTTAGGCCAATTACTTCAAGCTAAGGGACAGCTTATTAACCTTCCAACCCCACCAAACCTGGCTGACTAACAAGTTTAGTTCAAACTTCTCCCCCCATCACCTCCTACCAGACACAAAGAAATGCCCACAACCATTCCACTACCGGTAATCCAGAAGCTGCAGTTAAAGAGGTTTTCTAGTGGGCTTGACAGATTCTATTTTAAGCTTAGAAGCATCCAAGAATTTTGTTGGGACACATGAATGCAGTAAGGACCTGTTCCCTCATAATGTCCAGTACAGGGATGGTTGTGGGTATTTCTTTGTGTGTGGTAGACTGTGAGAGCCGTGCTTTCCATGGACCTGAACTTTACTTGTGACTCTAACAGAACTTGTCGGAGAGACAGTTTAGTATCCCAAAGGCTACCTCGTCTATGGAATAAACTTTACATATTTGTAAAACAAAGCCTGTCTCTCACTCTTCAAAAAGAATTTGGATAAATGAATGGAAAACCGTAAATTCACTCCTGGGGTACTGACCATGTCCGTTATGGAGAGGGGCAGTCAGTAAAATGATTCAGGGCTCCAACACCCAAAGACCTACTACCTGATACTACTCCATTCCATATATGGGAAATTAAGATATAATATTGTCATATATTGGGTATTATTGGCCAAGATTGAAAATGCTGTTATGTCATTAGCCTAGTAATCACCTATGAACCTATGAAAGCAGTAGTTTTCTAGACTTCTTTCCTTTATATATTATTCAGCAGATGTTAGAAGTTTCATATCTGGTGCATCTATGTCTTCTAAAACCAGCTTTCATATTTTGCAGTTCAAAATCAATAGACTGCTGGAGTCTGTTTTCAGGATCTTTAAGCATTACTTTGGTATCATATGATACAAGTGCAATTCATTCATTACATGAGCAGTGTATTTCTAAGTTAGTTATGGAATTACACATATTTAGTTATGAATTCTGTCATCTTACCAGTATCCACAATGTTCCTATGTGGTTGAAAAAGAAATTCTGAATGAAAGTTGAAAGTATTTTTTAAAAAACATCATTAAAGCCTAAAATTCAAAGGGGGCATCAGAGAGCTATACAACTACTACTAATACTACTACTAATACTGCTATTACTACTATTACTACGACTAATACTACTACTAATACTACTACTAATACTGCTATTACTACTATTACTACTTACTACTACTACTATTAATAATATTAATAATAATAATAATAATAATAATTATAATAATAATAATAATATTAAACGTTTCACAAGCTCAGTTTATGTAGACCAGATAATATCTAGCAGCACAAAGTAGTCAAGACTGGTTAAACTTTTAACAAAGGAAGTGAATTTTGGCTATCGGATCATACAACACACACAACTGAATTGCTCAGTTAGATGTTCCATAACTCTAGATTCAAAATCAACAGTCAGACTGAAGTTTTCTTGGGGACTTACTTGCTCAGAAAATGAGAGAAGAGCTTAACAATCCTGAAATAACAAACTAATTTTAACAATAAAACATATAAAGGAGAAGCAAACCCAAATTTACTTTATATCCCAACTACAACTATACACAAGAGTAGGGAGATAGAGGGTAGGTGTGGCTACTGCAGCAGTGAGGAATTAAAATCTATTGTTATGGGTAAGTGCAACTTATACAACCATTCTATGTTCATCATTCCACTACTGCAGTAATACTTAGGTTAAATGAGTTAAATACCAAAGCCTATTCATCCCAGGAGGAAGAAAGATATGGATCCAGGAGTCCCTGGAGAATGGTCCTAGCAAAATTTGACCCAAACTTAAGGAAAGAAAAAAAAAACAGCTTATAATGCTTTGAAATGTATGTATAGAAGAGCATGTAAATGCCTCTATAGTGCTTCTAGAGTCCATCCTTTTCCAGTATATCTTGGAAGAAGACAAGGTTGTAGTGGAATTTGCTTCAATACTGCTGGACTGGATTTGCCATAGTGGGAATAACAAAAAAAAATATATATATATATATATATATATATATATATATATATATATATATATATATATATATATATATATATATATACACACACATATATATATATATATATATATATATATATATATATATATATATATATATATATATATATATATATATATATATACATAGCTGAGGATAACCACCTGGAAATAGTCTATTTAGATACAAAAGTCTCCTTTTGCCCCTTGATAAAAAATAAATTGCTGAGCAGCTTTTTTATTTATTTATTTAATGGGAAATTCCGACTGGACACAGGTCCTTTTTCAGCGGAAGCCTGGGGAGAAAAGTTCCACAGAATAACATGATAAATGGTACACAATATGAATCAAAGGCATGTATACAGTAGTGGTGATGATGACATGAAAAATACAGGAACCCATTTGGTAAAACTAATTAGTAAGCACCAATTACAAACATAGAAAATAAGAAGTAAAACACAGTACTGCAGTTGTCTAACAGCTACAAGTTAACAATAATAATAGACTAATGATTACTGAATCCTGGAAGGATGAACTAGAAGTAATTAATATTCAGTTCAGTTTTATAGTGATAGAGGAAATACTCTATCCAAAGCAGGGAAAAGAGAGAAGGGTAGAAGGGGGGGGGTATTAGTCGGGGTTTAGACAAGGGCAAAGCCAGTGAATATTTAGGTGTGATTTAAGTGCAGTCTTGAAAAGACTGCAGAAAGGAATGGTAGTTATGGTAGTGGGAAGGTTGTTTCAGAGCTTAGATATGGCACAGGAAAATAGTGCTTCCCCTGCTGAGGTTTTGGCTTTGGTGACCTGGAGTAGATTTTTGTTGTAGGAGCGTAGGGGTCTGGAAGAGTAGTAGGACTGGAGAAGTGTATGGAGTGATGGGATTCTGAGAGGGTGGTTTACAAGTTTATGAGCAAAGGTGAGTTGAGCTAGGTGTAGGAGTTATGGGAGCTCGAGCAAGTCTAGGTCTCTAAGGGAGACACAGTGTTGGCTGCAGTAGGAGGCACCAGTGGCAAATTTTGCGATTGTATTGTAGCAGGCTTCGAGTTTGTTTATGTCTGACTGTCTAAGGTTTAAGTATGGGTGATGCATAGAGTAGGGTGGAGATTAGTGGGGAATTGGCAATAGAGATTCTAGCCAGTTTGGTGAGGTATTGGCAGTTTCTATATAAGGCATCCAGTTTTTTGTTAACTTTTTTTTATTGTTAGTGATATGTGGGTGTCAAATTTGAGATCATTGTCTATCTGTACACCATGTAGTTTTGTGTGGCCTGTTGGTGAAATGGAGGTATTGTACTTGGCTAGTATATTAAAGTGAGGGTGTTTGGGATAGATTTGGAGGGTTGGAAGATGAGGAGTTTGGTCTTATTTGGATTCAGGAGGAGCTGGACATTAGATAGCCAGCTTTCAACAGAAGAGAAGGATCCTTGTGTGATCTGTTGGAGTTCTTTTAGAGTTGGGGCTGAGCAGATGAGGATGGAATCATCTGCATACTGTATGAGGGAGGCATGTTTGGTGGGAGTGTGCAGGTTATTGGTGAAAAGGGAGAAGAGAAGGGGGCCAAGGATGGAGCCTTGGGGAACCCTGAGAGTAACAGGGAGCCAAGGGGATAGATTGTTGTCCCAGAGAACTGATTGCTGGCAGCCATGTAGATAGCTGTGGAGCCAGTTGGTGGCTGATGTGGAGAAAGAAAGGTTGGAGAGAGCAGAGAGTAGTAGATCGTGTGACACAATGTCAAAGTCCTTAGATAGATCCAGAAATACAGCGGAGGAAAAGAGGCCATTGTTTTTGTGATGGATGCTAGTGTTAGTGAAGGAGAGTAGAGTTGTAGTGTTGTGGTGTGGCCTGAAACTATGCTGGGTGTTGGAGAGGAGACTATTGTTAAGGAGGCACTTGGAGACCTGTGAGTTAATGCATTTTTCAAGTATCTTGGAGAATTTTCTAAAAAGGCTTAGATCTGTCACTATAGTACATGAGCTGCCTATGCATGTCCATAGCATTTTCCCGTTTTCATGTTCTGGTTAGAAAACTGGAAGACTGGTAGTTTGATTCAAAAGTAAACTCGGAAACGACTATGGGTATGAATGAGGGGATGGTTCTTAAAGATACCCTATCCTTAAGAAAAATCAGATTGGGTTCACCCACCATAAGAACTTGCAACTCAGATGCTCCTCTTGTAGATGAGTGTAGTTTTACACTTAGGGACTATAAATCAGATTGATGTGCAGTTTCAAAAGGTGAAATCAATTTCTCCAGCAGGTCATTGAGCTACCAAGGAAGAAAAACCTGTTCCCAAGGAGGTCTTAGGTATAAAACATCTTTCAGAAATGTATAATGACACATCAATAGAATGGGGATAATCAATGGGCAGACATGCTGAAAGGGCCATTAGATCAACTTTTATAGAGGAATAAGTGAGGCCAGAGGGAAGAAAGTCAAACAGATATTTGAGCACTATTGGTAAAAATCCCTGATGAGCCCCTAGTTATTGGCTAGACACCAACTAGAAAATTGCTTCCATTTACCAACATAGGATTTCATAGTAGCAGGCTTTTGTTGTCACTTTTATTGCTTTCTACATGTCCTCATGAAATATAAGTGCCTAAAAGTTATTAAAATTGTATCCTCAAGAAAGTCAGTTGAAGTCGATTAATGTTGATGTGTAGCAATCCCTCCCTGTCTTATGCAAGTAGATCTAGTCTGTGAGGAAGCTTGTGGTAATTATACTTGGCCAATTCCATAAGAAGTTAAAACTAATGTTGCCTGGGCCAAAAGGGGGCTACCACAGTCATTTTGGGGGTATCATTTTGAATCTTCAAAATTAATCTGGAAATCAGTGGAAATGCATAAAGGAACATTTTCTTTCACATTACATCTTTGATTGCAAGGAGTCCTGAAAGAAAACCTGTCTAGTTGTATGTTTTGAAAGGAGGTGAACAGATCTATTTGAGGTGTTCACCATAAATGGATCAATTCCTGAAAGATCCCCTGTTCAATTTGCATTTGTGTGGGTTTGTTCTCATCTTGATCAGCTTGACTGCCAGTATGTTTTGCTCTAATGGTATGGAAGATACTTGGAAGGTTAAGCAATGCTGTCAGCTTTCAAGCTATCACTGTCAGTCTACATAGGGGTATCACCTTGTACCTCTCTGTTAGTATATACCTAATGACTGTGGTATTGTCTGTAATCACTTGGAGAGGTTATGGGGCTCAAAGGTGAATGACAGACTTGAAGGCATTGATCGCAGCCAAAATCCCTTTAAGCTGATGTGCTTTGGTCTGGCTTTCTGTAGGATTCCAAAGGCCTTGCACTTTTATCCATTTTGGAAACTGTTCCCAAGCAGAATCTGATGCATTGTGGTGATAGACTGAATTGGGGTCTAATGAAAGAAGGGGAGAACTGTGTTCAGTTGAATTTATTATCTCCACCAAAGTTGTTCCTTTTTTATAAAGTCCTAAACTGGAATTTGATACTCCAGAAAATGCAAATGCTGGGTTCCATATGTTATTTTAGAAACCACTGTAGCTTTCTCATGTGCAATCTGGCAAGAAGTATCATGAAAACTATAGAAGCCATAAACCCTAGGATCCTGAAAAATTCTTTTGCAGAAGTCTGAGACAGACTGGAAAAGTTGAAGAAAAATTCAAGATACAGATCCACCTGTCTTTTGTTAAAAAGGCCTTTTGAAGAGAAATATCTATAAAGCATCCCAGAAACACAACCCTGTGAGGTGTAGTCAAGGAGGATTTTGCAATATTTATCTGGAAACCCAGGCTGATCAAAAGAGACATAACCCATGGGGATGTCTTTTGACATCTTTAGACTTAGCAAATGTGCAAGTTGCCTAAATAAAATTAGACAAACTGCTGTTCTATTTACATTGAAAGCAAAAACAGCTAAAGACTTGTCCATCAGTATGACATGTTTGAGCTTCTGTTTGTCAACATTAACTTAGAAAAAGTCATATGCCTATCCTTGCAAGCTATAGGTCCCTTATATGACCTAGAAAAACCATAATGCATACTTAAATGCACTGGAGAAACTCTATTCAACTTAACACCTTTTTCCTGGGAGACTAACTACCCCAGTATAAACTGGGAATCAAGCACGAGCCCTAACATGCAGGTCCAGACATGCCTGGACTTTGTAAAAGCAAATACCTTGGATCAGTTAGCCTGTACACCCTCTAGGAGTGCAAACATCCTTAACCTGGTCCTCACAAATACTGGGGAATGTTGCATCTTCCCTAGTGCAATGTTCTTGCTGGTAAAGTCAAATAAAAAAAGTTCTCCTTTGTAGCAAAGACAAAACTAGCAGGGACACAGGCTAACCCTGAAACTTTTTGGAATTATTCCAGGGCAAACTTCCTACTACTAAGTGACACCCTGGCAAAATTTCATCCCACCCCAACCCTGAGAACACTGCTTCCTATGTGGAATCATTCACATAAATTGTGTATAATCATATTAACAGCTACATTGAGACATCTGTAACTACTCAAATTAAGCACAGGATAAACTCAAAAAAAAAAAAAAAAGAAAAAGCCAACTTGGTGGAATCCCAACATCAATAGACTGTATAACAAAATGAGGGAATTCATGGGAAATTGTATGAGGTGTAATACCTAGCAAGGTAACAAAATCCTTGACTTACCTAAACAAAAAAAAACTCAGAAGGCTGACTAAGTTTAACAGTGCCAAATCTGAGGTAAAATTATCATCACAAGCCAAGGATAATCACAAAGCTTTCTTTGGCTGCATCCATAGCCTCAAAAGCAATACACAGCAATATAGAAAATTATTTGTAAATGGTGCCACCTATAAAAGAGATAGAATGTATAGCAAACCTCCTGGCTGATAAATTTAGCTCCAGTTTTATCCTCCCCTCCCACCAGATGCCACACAGGAAACACCCACATCCACAACAACCCCAAGTAACCCTCATGAGAAGGTACTCAAGGTGCTCTCCAAAGCCAAGAACATTGCATTGATGGGTCTAAATAATATTCCAGGATGCCTCCTTAGGCATGAAACATTAACTATTGGGCTCACTAAAATTTCTATTTGACCAGAGCCACCAAACAGGCTCCCTGCCAAATGAAAGGAGGGCTGCTACAGTTATCCCTCTGCACAAGGGTGTGCCATCCATGGCCAAAGGGAATGATTGACCCATAAGCCTGTTGTTACCCTCCAGCCATCTTTTTTTTTTGTTTGTTTTGTTTGCCAGAAAAGGACTGGTGTTGTTTATTTTTAGTGTAAGAAGCAGGTCTGTAATATTTTTGTTGGGTACATGAAGTACATTAGAAACTCCCTCAATTAATTTTCCTCTTTCATCATATTGTTTGAGAACCTGAGTAGCAGAAGAGCCAAACAATACCACCTTATCTACAGCTGAATACAATAATACATACTTTACCTCATCAGCAGATATTTGGTTATCTACATTAACATGTTTTGACCACACAGTAGCAGCAGCAATGGCCCTAGACACAATATCTGCACAATCAAACACACTCCTCAAAGCATGTTTAGATACCTGAGAAAGAGCAGAAACAGTTTGGTTCAGAAAAGAGCTTCTGTAGGAAGAATATAAGCCAATTCTGTCAGACTGTCTATATGACATAACATACATTTCTACATATAGGACTGGTAACTCAGAATTCTGAAAACAAAAGTAGAAGAAGAAAACATTCTCTTACCTATACAGACTAACATTTATTCACCTTATTACCAGGGGAAGGGTTGGTGTTGAACAACAGTCTGTTGCCAGTATGAGACACAGTTGAATGAAAGCTGGGTCTGATGTATGGTGAGAGAAGAGAGATTTATTAGCCTGAGGTACCTTATACAGCTTATTTGCTTTTTTATGGACTGACAGAGAGGTATCAGAATGAGTACAGACAGCATTCAGCACATCCTCCAGGGCTGACAGTATAGGAGGGATGAGAGAAGACTAAGGTATATCCATATGTAACATATCAGAATATCTCCTGAGTAGTTCAGCTAGTTGGAACATTGAAACAGTGCTCTAAAATGTGCCTTGAGTACAATGCCCCCTTTGGTATGTACTTAACCAGGCATATCCAACAATTGAAAGGTCTACAGAGGTTCCTCACTAAAGGAATGCAGGGCATAAGTAAAATGTCCTGTGCAGACCACCTCAAGGCCTAATCCTGTATTCTGTCTCCTACAGGCTTTTGAGGGGAGAGCTATGCCTGGCAAACAGAGCAAGTATTCTCTAACAGACCAGCCACAATGAAAGGTATAAAAATATTTAATAATAAATAATAAAATAGAAAACATGAGAATACTAACTATCTAAGTACAATAAACACCAGAGTTTCAATCACAGGAGAAATAAAAATAACAGCTGGACAGAGTTACAAAGTTGTAGAAAAACAATACTTAATTAATCTCACTGTATTGCCTGACTGTCTAAAGAATAACTGTTCCCTAGCTAACTTAATTAAAACAGCAAGGCAAGGTGATGAGCTTCTAACTAAAACTGAACTGAACTGAACTGATCTCAGCTAACTGACTGTGATAACTGACATAAATCATTATATTAGGTTCCAAAGAAAACTGCTGTGAGAGGTCCAACCTGTCAGTTCTGGTTATAGAATGACATCACATTTAATCACCTAACTCTAGCACAATGCACATTCATAGCTTTGCCATTATCTGTTGCAGTATTTGAAAATGTACAGAACAATTTAAAAAATATCTACTCTTCTCTTCCAGAATTCCTTGTTAAAGCATACACATTTAATCAGTTGTGGTAACACTGTTGATACATTTTAAACACAGGCATCTGTACAAGTCAGTGTGATAGTCAAACAACAGAAAATTATTTACAAAATGTCTGCTAACTGTACCTTCATATCTTACACATGTACTGTTCTATTCTCCCTGGCACAGATGGCAATACCTCACATCGTTAAATCTATCTCCCCCTTTGAAGAATCAAGCTTTTCAAGTGACCCTGGAAAAATGTCGCACACTAGCACATTAACGTATACCCTGTCTTGAGAGTCCATATGTATTTGCATTGCTGACCCCAATATAGTGCTGTATTATCATGTTATATGCCTGCAACCCTAAACTCCACCTTAATAACTTAGCATTTTTGTGGCTGTGTCTTAGTAACCATGTTAAGGGATTGTGGTCTGTAACTACAGTGAATTTTCTTCCATACAGATATGGCTGAATTTTCTGCAGTCCCCATCCTATGGCTAGACATTCTTTTTCTACAGCTGCATAATGTTCCTCCATGGGTTGGATTCTACAGCTGGGATATACAACTGGTTGCTCCTCCCCCTCTAAGCAAACCTGGCTAAGTACAGCCCCCACCTCATGGTTTGAATCATTCACCTGCACAATAAATTCTTTGCTGTAATTTGGACTAGCTAACACAAGGGGGTCCTCCCAAAGCCCCTTTAAGCTTGTGGAATTCCTGTTCACAGGCTGGGGTCACACTACCTTATCTGGCCTGTTTTTCCTTATGAGGTCTATTGTACTATAATTGGGAACAAACTTTCTATATTACTGCTCTGCCCCCAAGGATGCCCTCATCTGCTTTTTGGCCATACCTGAATAGCTTCCACTTTGGTAGGTTCTGCCTAATCTTACCACTCCGCACTCTATTTCCCAGATAAAAGACCTCTGCCATAACCATGTGACACTTACTGGGCTTAATGGTCAATCCTGCCCTTTTCAGTCTACCCAGGACCTCCCTAACATGCTGAAGATGCTTTTGCCAGAAATAGCTGTAGATGACAATATCATCCAGGTAAGCAAGGTCATAAATCTCCTGTTTCTGCTAGGATATGATCTACTAGCCTCTGAAAAGTTTTTGGGACATTTTTCATCCCAAAGGGCATCTTCGTGAACTCGTATAATCCAAAAGGAATCTCAAAGGCTGACCTTTTTCTAGCAATGGGAGTCAAGGGCACCTGCCAGTAGCACTTGGTCAGATCAATAGTGATTGGATACTTAGCCCCATAAAGCTGCTCTAAGGCTTTATCTGTCCTAAGCATGGGGTTAAGCATCTGACTCTGTGTGACTGTTTAGTTATCTGTAGTCCACACATAATTTGATGCTATCATCTTTCTTTGGTACCAGGACCACTGGGGAGGCCCAGGGACTGCTGGGCTCCTGGAAAAACCCCAGTTCCAACATTTCCTCTGTCTCCTCCCTCAGAGTCTGTCTGACTTGCTCAGGTACCCTATAGGGGCTAGCTTGATAGGCCTTTGGAGTCCTATATCCACATGGTGCTGCGCTAGGTGGGTGCACCCAGGTTTCCTAGTGAACATACCCCCAAACTCTTGCACCACTGCTAAATTTCTCTAACCTGGGTAGGGGATAGCCACTGGGATATTGCTACCCTACCACAGAGGTGTCAGTCCGAGCCTCAGTCATCAGATCTTCCTCAGACTCCTCCTGCCATCCACTGCAAATATTCAGCACCAAGGCCTCCCTATCATGGTAAGGCTTCATCATGTTAACATGGTACAATTTGTGCCCTGCCATCTACCTATCAGGTTTACCATAAAATTGATGTCACTGACCTTCCTTACCACTTCAAAGTGTCCCTCCCAAGCTGCCTGCAGCTTATTGTGTGTGACAGGAATGATCACCATAACCTGCTGTCCCACAGAATAATCTAGGGCTCAAGCATTCTTGTCCTACCAGACCTTTTTCTGCTGCTGGGCTCCTGTCAGGTTCTCCTGGGTCAAGCCCATGAGCTCCCTAAGCCTTGTCCTGAGGTTTAGGACATATGCCACAACAGACTCCTTGTGGGATTCACACTTAGCCCCCCTCTCATCACAAATCAAATCTAAAGGCCCCTCACCCTATGCCCATACAGCAACTCAAAGGGTGAAAAACCTGTGGATTCCTGGGGTACCTCATTGTATGCAAACAGTAGATGGAGAAAATGTTTGTCCCACTCTCTCTTAAACTTGTCTGCAAATGCCTGTAGCATGGTCTTTAGTGTAGAGTTTAACCTCTCCAAAAGACCATTAATCTGGGGATGGTAGGGAGTGATCTTTAGGTGCTTCACCCCACAACGCTTCCACAGACAAGCCAGCAGGTCCTCATGAAATTGGCACCTCTGTTAGTCAGTATTTGTCTCAAGAAACTTACCCTGCTGAAAATCTCTAACAAAGCATTTGCCACCTTCTCTGCCACAATGGAGGACAGAGTCATCAGCAGCATTATCTACTACCACCAGGATGTACTTCTTCCATGTGGAACTTGGGGTACTCAGAGGCCCCAAAATGTCCCTGGCTACTCTCTGAAATGGCTCCTCAGTCAAAAGTAAAGGCATCAACAGAGCCTTGAACTTGTCCCCTGCCTTGCCTATCTTTTGGCCCTGCACACAGGTCCTCCAGTACTGTATTACATCCCTAGCAATCCCAGTCTAATAGAAGTTCTGCATAATACATCTCTTGGTATACTTTATGCCCATATGACCTGAAAAAGTAATGTCATGGGCTATGGCTAGAAGTGCCAAATGGTAGGCTCTGACCCCAACCAACTGTTGTATTATCTCACCCTCTATCCCTCCCTCAGGGGTCCACTCTCTATACAGTAACCTTTTATTCCAGTATACATATTCCCCTTTTCCTTGAGCATCAGGTGTCTCCTTAGCTATCTCCCTTAAGCTTTGTGAGCCCTCCCAGCTCCCTTTCAGCAGGAAGCCTAGTATCTTCTGACAGTGGTACTTCACTGTCAGCCTGGGTGCTACTACCACTTACACCCTGTCCATGGAAACATCAGTACCTTCCAGCAGCTGTGGCCCACTTTCAGGCTCACTGCTACAGGGTAGCTCCCTCCCTGAAATAGCCACATCACCAGTCCCAGCTTCAGGTGTAGGGTCCGTCCGGGTCTCCTCCAGGCTACCAGACTTATATGCCTGTCTCCAAGCCTGACTGCATGTAACTGCATGCACACAAGGTACTGCATTATCAAATCATTCCATATCAAGACATCTGCAGGAATATCCTCAAACCCAGCTAGCTGCTTGCTTCCTTTTCCACCCTCCCAGTCAAGGGGAACCCTAACCAGAGATATTTGGAATGGGATCCCTCCTAAAGTTCTTACTTGAGTGGACTGCCCATGCAAGTACTCCTCCTCTTTAACCATTGCAGGCTTCAAAATGGTTATGTCAGAGGCTGTGTCTCTCTTAGCAGTGGCCTGTCTTCCATCCACTAAGATAGGATACAAACTCCGGTGATAGTTTGGTACCCCTGTTGTCTCCCGATAACTTACTACTGGCACACTGTTATTCCCACTTGCTGGCTCCCTCATCTTTTGTTCTCCACCTTGCTTCAGTGGACATTAGTATGCTGCATGGCCCCTCTGGTTACATTTAAAACATGTACCCCTTGATCCTGGCCATGTACCTCAACTAGTGGCTTCCCCTGTTATGATAGACTCTGTTGGGGTGATTTAGGCTGCTCACCACGGGTTCCCTTATATCCATCTGCAGAACTGTGCATCGCTTTCTTGTGCAGTGATGCCCTGCTTGCTAAGTACAGATCCCCTTTTCTCCACAGCTCATCTACAGAGTTACACTCCCGGTCTGCCCAACCAGACTCTCATGTCCTCTGGCAAAGTATTAATGGCTTGTTCCCTAACCAAAACGTCTGCCAGTCTTTCAAAAGTGGTGACCTGACACCCACTCACCCACCTATGAAAACAAGCGTTTAACTCAGAAATATAATCACATACATTTTCATCTACCTTGCATCTATGTTCGTAAAACTTTTTTCTATAAGCTTTAGGTGTTAACTTATAATAGTTCAATAAACATTGTTTTACTCTATCATAATTTAAACAATCAGTATCAGACAATTTAAAAACAGCAGTTGCAGCTTTACCATGGAGTAAGGGAGACAGGACTTTAGTAAAATACACATTCAGAGCTTTGCTAATATCTTCTGCAGTATTTGAAAATTACAGAACAATTTCAAAAATGTCTAATCTTCCCTTCCAGAATTCTTTGTTTAAACATATACATTTAATCAGTTATAGTAGCACTGTTGATACTTTTTTAACACAAGCATCTGTACAAGTCAGTGTGATAGTCAGATGACGCACAATTATTTACAAAACGCCAGCTAACTATGCTGGCATATGTTATGCATGCACTGACATTTTCTCCCTGGCACAGATGGCAATACCTCACATCATCACACAGGGTATTATGTTCTCCTTCTAAGTCATATCACATACCTTTTCATAAATAAAAACATTGAAATCCAAGTAGTGAATAATGAAATCATTTCACCAGCTTCACTTTCTTCAGAAAGTCCAAAAGATTCTCAGATTATTTTTTCTGCATCTGTTTCTAGATACGTTAGTTTAACTATTCTTTTTTTTTTTATTTCTGTTTTTATCTCCCAACCTGTTGACTTTTTGACCCCTCCAATTAGTTTCAGGCTCATTGACTCTCTACTAGTGGTTAATGTGATCACTGATTTGAGTGAGAGCCAACCAGATGGAGTTGAAAACCTGTCAGGAATAGAAGTTGTTTGTTCTCAGATATCCCCAGATTATCAGCCACCAGCTGCAGTCATTTTACCAAAAAATGTCTCTTCCTTCCACCTGACTATCCCAATGGACAGACATTGGTTTATTTCTCGTATAGTGACTCGCCTCTCTTTCTCTGGGAATCCATTGCCCTGAAAGCATGAACTGAATCAATCAGCTTTTCAGACTGTAGGATATTTTTTTCTTTATGACCATAATGCTAACCCATTTACTGACATATAGACTTACATTAAAGGTAATACTGTGTCATCCTCTGTATGTACATTTACCTCCATGAAGTAACCAAGTGAAATCATGCTTGGTAGTCCAAGTCCACATACCTGGTGTGCAATGTATTACTGGTGCCATAAAGCCTCTGCATGTTGAGTGTGAATGTAATCAGTGAACGGAAGCACCTTTCCCCATATTTCTCAACCTCTTAGTGCAAAAAATCTAAACAAAACTTAAAATAATGGTCGGAAAAGCTCCAAAAATAGGAACTGATTTAAACAGTGCTCTTATAAACTTAGAAACTTGATAGAATAGCAGGATTTGTGTTAACATGCATTTGGAAGATGTGAAGTCTGAAACTGAAATATATGTCATTATTTGGTGACTCAATGCATCCTCAGATATTTTGCCAGAAAATTAAACATTGTATGAGAAAAAGACCAGAAATAGGCAAAATCTGGACATTCTGCAAAAACCTAGACAGTTGAAAAGTATACCCCCCCCCCTGAGTAAGCTGTAAATGGCTACTCAGTCCAAAACTCCTGTGACCAACATTTCCAACAATCAAGCTGCATGTAAATGCTTTATCCCATGCATGGATTCCCTCAACTTATCTCTGGCATGATCCCAGTTATTCTCACTATGGGTAATATACAATTATTGGCCATGGGAAGGGAAAGTTCAATCAAATGGCAAATGGGATAACTTAATTCAAGCAGAACAAAGGAAATTGTCTAGGCTTAAGTGGCCTGCAAGGACGGCTAGCCTACTAATTATCTATGAACCTATAAAATAGCTTATCTTCATCCCACCCAGAACACCCAGCTAGAAATCTGCAGGAAAATGTAGTAAAATTTAAGATTTGATAAAGAAGCAATTAAATTCCTGAAGTATCCCAAGTTATAGAACAATTATAATCACTAGAGATTAACTTTCTTGTGATGACTTCAAGGCTTCCTGTCAAACACATTCTGCAGGAGTATTTGAACACAGCTGCCTACTTGGGGTCATTATTGCATTCTTCCTTGTCTTCATCAATAGCTTTACAGACCAAGAGCTCCTAGGAGCTTTCAGTGTTTGTTTTCATTCTGGTTGGTGATCCCTCTGTGTCTACCACTTTCTAATTCACCCCATTCAAATCATTCCCTGCAGTATAGAGTGTCTTGTTACATCAAGCATAGGAAGTGAAATTCATGGATTAGTTTCTGTGTTCCTGTGGGAAATAAGGAGATATTCCTTCTTCTCCTAACCCCTCCTTCTTTTGTCCAGTTTGTCCAGCAGGTATGGCACAATGCTTGCTATGCCAGCCTTCCGCATGGCTGCACACATCTGCATACCTGTACTGCCTGGCTACAGACGGATGCTGTTGCTGGCAGGGTCATGTACCCATGTCCTATTTCTCACAAAGAGTGTAGACTCAGCCTCAGCCGGGTCTATATTAGAACAACGAATAATTAAAATGTCAAACCCTCTAAAGAGTGAAAATGCTGGCCCTCAAACTAGTTATTGTGGGGGGGGCTGCACCCCCCACTAAATATATATACCATCTCTAAGATCACACTACAGTGAGGAAAGAGCAAATATTCCAATCTTCACTGTACTGCGATCTCACAAAAAACACTTTGGGGTCCAGCATTTTCGATCTTTAGAGCATTCAACATTTTAATTATTCATTGTTCTAATATAGTCCCAGTCAGACTTGACAGATGCAACAACTCCCTTAAGGATATGTGACTCAGTGGTAAACTTTCACTCCTGCTCCTCCTTGGCCAGATCTGCCTGTTAAATGGCTTTTAATCAGTACTGCATCATCCTGGTCATATATATGATTTCATTCATCTACTCCATGTTATTGTAAGCCTTTAGTGCATTTTTTTACACCTTCAAAAAGGTATCTCACTACTTAAAACAGCACACTTACATTAGTGGACAATTCTCCTAGTAGTGAATTTGTATGGTATTGACTTAAATGGAACACAGAATTATATTTTTAATGGACTCTAATGGCTGCCATGTTAGATGATGGAAAAGCCATGGATCATAGACTAGCTGATGTGTACTTTTTCTGTCTTTCTCTGTCACAAACTCATCTCTCACGAGTTGCAGCAAACTCCTGGAGTTACCTGCATACTTCTAAACTGTCCAGTTTTTTGCAAACTGTCCAGATTTTTGCCTTGTATTTTTAGTTTGTCCCTCACAAAATTTATGGTTTTCTGACAAATCATGGAATATTGAATTCATTAAATACTACTAAATAAAGGCAGCCACATCTGAGTCTCAGATTCCATATTCTTCAAAAAATACTTAATAATGCAAAATCTTTTATTCTGGCAACTTTCTAAGTTTATATGAGCAATAGCTGAAATCTGTACCTATTTTTGGATCTTTGTCCCCCCATTATTTTTGGCTTTTTCCAGATTTTTTGCACTAAAAGGCTGAGAATTATGGTGACTTGTATAGCAATAATCAAGAAATTACCAGCCAGTGACCCTCTGATAAATCTATGTGACCAATAAGTGTAACACCTGTGTATGTACAGTAGTGATGCCATCTGCCATAAGTGTATTTTACCTACTTGACATCTAGACAGAAGTTCTAGTAAAAAAAGATATAGGTGTTGGAAGAATGGGTCCACTTTGTAATTTTGAAATTCCACAATCCCGACATTCTAAATACCAACGCTCAGAACTTCAAGATTGTGGAATCTCAAAACCTGTCAATGGAGATCGCAGGAACATTGCCATTGTCTTCACTGTGGTGTGATCTCAGAATTTGTATATTTAAGTTACAGGGGGTGTGGGGTGCAGGGGGGCTTGCACCCCTGCAAAAATGTGATTTTTGAAGTATTCTTGTTTTAGTTTTTTTTTTTTAATTTTGAGATTCCGCAATATCGAAGTTCTGAGCATTGATATTTAGAACGTCGGGACTGTAGAATTTTAAAATTACAAAGTGGACCCACAAGAACACATCTGCTTGCTTTTGACTTTGTATCAAAAGTCTAAAAATGAAAATTTCAAAAAATGTTAAACCCATTCAAGTTTGAAGTGAGGCTGTGATTATTGCAGAGTTGTGCTCTAAAAGAATGCATTTTTTTTTAATTATGTGAATTCATATTTGCTTTGTCAAAAGAGTCAGTGCATTTATAGACCTGTTAAAAAAAGAAATATATATATATGTATATATATATATATATATATATATATATATATATATATATATATATATTTATAAAACGGACACACCAGTTAATATATATATATATATATATATATATATATATACACACACACACACACACACACACACACACACCTGTTAATGTATATATATATATATATATATATATATATATATATATGGATTCCTATTACAAGAACGAAAGTTCACTACTTGAACTTGTAATAGGAAGCTCACTTTCGAAAGTTCACTTTAATGAAAGTGAACTTTTGCGTAAGTGCACTTCACCAAAAACACCGCAGCACAGTGGAGGACATAAAAAAACAAGCTATGTCCTCCACTATGGTGCGATAGTCACGGAGCTTAGGGTTAGGGCACGGGTTAGGGTAAGGGGATAGTTAGTAAAGCTACCCCCTTAACCTAACTGATGCCCTAACCCTAAGGTTCGTGACTATCGCACCATAGTGGAGGACATTGCTATATCCTTCACTGCACTGCAGTCATCACGGACCTTAGGGTTAGGGCACAGGTCATGGAAAGGGGATAGCCCGTACTATGACCCGTGCCCTAAGCCTAAGGTCCATGAGTACTGCACGGAAGTTCAGTACAACACCCATTTGTTGTACTGAACTTCGCGTAAGTGCCCTTTCGATTAAGTGCACTTTCGCTGCAGTGAGCATTCCATGCACTATTTCGAATTAGTGAAAATTTGATCTAGTGTATGGAACCCATATATATATATATATATATATATATATATATATGTATATATAATTTCAGTATTTCGAGATTATAAAGTCGAACTCTGAAAATAGCGAAAGTGCATAATCATGAATTCCACTATCTCGAATTTGCGGTTACGGCTTTACATTACATAATATCCAGGATTGTATGTGGATGGTGTGCAGTGCTGTGTGTGGATTTAGGTGTTATGTTAGGTAAGTGCATTTTTTTGTAAGGGTTTTGGGTGGGAGTTTGAGTGTATGTGAGTATGCTGATATGTGTGATGTGTGTGTGAGGGACTGTAGAATGTGTGTGTGTGTGTGTGTGTGTGTGTGTGTGTGTGTGTGTGTGTGTGTGTGTGTGTGTGTGTGTGTGTGTGTGTGTGTGAGTGTGTGTGTGTGTTTGCTTTTGTTTACTGTTTGTGCAATCTCGGAGTTAGTATATGTAAGTAGATGGGTGTGGGGAGCTTGCCCCCCACATAGAGGGTGCAGGGGGTTTGCCCTCCTTCTTATTTGTGTTGTAGGTTTGTGGATGTGTGTTGTTTTGTTTGTTTATGCTGTGAAGTGGGTGTTGTGGTATATGTGTGGTCTGGTGTGTGTTGTGTTTTAGGTGTTTTGAATTTTGTGATTTTGGGCTTCGCGGTTTTGGTGTTTCGGTGTTGTGTACATTCGATTTCATGGCCTCGAAAAACTGAAATTCGAGATTTCAGTATTTCAAGAGTATGAAGTGAATTTATATATATATATATATATATATATATATATATATAT
The DNA here is from genome assembly GCF_019279795.1 of Protopterus annectens. Taxonomy (NCBI): domain Eukaryota; kingdom Metazoa; phylum Chordata; order Ceratodontiformes; family Protopteridae; genus Protopterus; species Protopterus annectens. The sequence goes on along the minus strand of NC_056725.1, from coordinate 442,830,488 downwards.
ATATATACACATACACAAGTATGTGTTTGTGTGTGTGTTTATGTGTGTGTGTGTGTGTGTGTGTGTGTGTGTGTGTGTGTGTGTGTGTGTGTGTGTATGTATCATATCAGATATCAGATCTATTGTAGCATTATAATACCTTGATCAAAATTGTGAAAATAAAATAAAACTTGATCCATTTTTCTTTATTAGGATTAGGACATGCTGTTAGTAACTTCTACCTAATTTATAATAAAACATGACACACTTGAAAGACAGAAGATATTAAGCAGAACTCACTATATTAATTGCCAAAAGTATATGCCTGTTTACATGTTTTAAATAGAAGCAATTACTAACACATGGTTATGTAAAATGCCAGAAGAATTAGACATGATGGCAATGTAGTGCAATCAGGTAAATGCCAGCAGATACAACTGGCTATACAAGAATTAATCTGTCATATAAAGGTTATGTAAACATCAAACATATTTCCGAAGAAATGCTGTACATCTACATGAACAGTAAGCCAGAAAATAAGCTGTGGAGAACTGAATAATGTAGACTGCATCAATATGGCATGATCCCATTAATCATGAATGCTTTACTTTTGTCTACTTTTTTGCTGTTTCAAGAATCATACTCTTTGCGACTAGAATTTGATAGTTTGAACATTACAATAATGAATTAGAACTTCATCTTTTTTCCTTGAGACTGCAAGCTGAGCTGTAAATATGACAAAATTAATATTTAAAAAATTAAAACTGCAACCAAGGAAGATTAAATCCGAGTCCTTAACCATAATAGCAGCTAAAGATGATATTTTACTTAATACTGTGATTTGATACATGTAGCTAAGACTAGGTTAACTATCACCTTTAACAAATACTAATTTACAAATTGCAGGATGTAGGTATAGGAAATATGAATGCATTTTCCAGTGAGAATTTACCATGTTAACATGCTGCCAAAGTTTTAAACTACTAATTGATAGAAACTGCAACAAGTGTTAGAGCTATTTTTCCTGAATATGGAACTGTTCTAATGTCAGGAAGAAAATGAGACACATTATTGGTTAAAGCTAAAAAGAACTGCAATATTGTAAAAATAAAAAAGTTCCCGCCAGCAAAATAAATAATTGCATGCAAAATAAAAAAAGGTATACACTGTATGAATTCCTTATGATTTCAAACTTATACGGGGCAAACCTTCTATACTACCTAAACTTATATAAGGTTGTACAAACATAAAGAAGGGAGAAATGTCCCAAAGCAAGGAAATCATTACTAGTAGATACTTAGAAATTGCAAAAGCAGTAATTTCTTACCTAAAACAGCAACTGGTATTCTTTTCTGTGGCATCTTATGATTTGGGAATGTGGCACTTGATGAATTTGACCTCAGCTCTGTAGCTACATCTTAGTTTCCCCGTTATACCATGCTGTTTTCATTTTCTGTTACTAGTGCAGCATTTTTGTATCTTCTTTTTCATTTACAGATATCTGATTTTCATGATTCCAACAGTTATTGTTGGGCTAAAATGTTTATGCATAATCCTCAAGGATGCAGCCAGTTGAAAAACAAAAGACACTTATAGCCATTTTGTATGCTATATTAGTAGCCGCAATATAGCAGTTATGAAGTCTATCAGCCTAATACATTTACTGTTAAACCAGATTGGAGGTAAACTGGGCATACTATTCATTAATAATGCCATTTAAACTGAAATTAAATGATTTAGCCATGAGTAGCTCATCTGACAGCTGTTAAGTGAAATGCTCATCTTAGCACAAGCCCCCCCCACACACACACATACAAATGTAAAGGTCATATTTATACGTATATGAGAACTGGCTGCTAAACTAAATGAGTACAACAGACAAAAACTAAAATAACTGTTGATATTCAAGAAACACTAGTTGTTGTCAGAAAAAAAATAGATCAAACTAATGGCTCCACAATTCTATTCCTCCACCACTGTCACAAAGACTGGGCTTAAGTGAAGATTTGTGGTGCTTTCCATATTAAGAGCAACAGCTGCAGACTGCATGCAAGGATTAATAAGACCAATGCAATAGCAATTCCCCTGCAGCCTTGAAGTGCAGATGAGACTGCATTACACTGACTAGTCTTCAAACTTACTTTAATTCTGTTCCTTATCCTCTCAGCCTGCTATGCACTAAAACAATTAACTGCCAACATAACCTCAAATATTTTTTTAGTAAATATGGAAGATGAGTTAAAGGATATGGACATTAAAGTCAACTAGATAAACAGCTATAACTAAACAAAGAATAATTTCCTGAAATTTGTTTTCTTTTGACATTATATTATTGCACATTTAAAAGGACTGTATTGCAACACGACAGAACAAACTAAAACAGCTTAACATACATCATTAATATTAAATGCATTATGTTTTGCTATGTATTATCTTTAATTTGGTGCTTAAACAAGGTAAATATATATAAGAATGATACACAGCAGTATAGTGTGGAGTGAATTGTTGCAGGATTCACTCACAACTGGTTAAACCATTTGATCATTCAGGATGTGGCTTGTGACCAGACCATGGCAGACATGAATAAATCCCAGAGTAATCCCCACTTTTGTCATGCATTACTGCTGTTCCATTACTTACACAGACTGGAAATATGTATGCATTCATTTATTGATTACTTCATTGATTTGTTAATCGGTCGGTATAAATTTGATAAACATGAAGAGAGGCCAGTCTTCTGACCATTTTCAGTGAATAACCAGACGCTAAAGGATCCCCTGCTAACAAGTACAGCAGTGTGCATGTGAATGGATGCTAATGTTAAATATATTTAATGCAGAAGAATAAAGGCTATGTAGCAACATTATAACATAAAAAAAAATCATAACTGAAAGTATTTACATATTTGCAGTGTATTTGCGGTTTCTTTACATTACAGATATTTTCTTTATTTACATATTTACAGTGAAATTATAGTCTCTTTATGTTAGAGCTATTTTATGTATGTACATATTTATAGTGGAACTGTAGTCTCCTCACACTGAAGCTATTTCCTTAAATATTTTGAAGATATTTGTGATTGGGTGTGAGGTGACTACCTATTTTCAGTTGCATACATTGTTTTGAGATTGGTGCTCTTTCAGTCTTATGCTAAAGCCCTTTAGAGTTTTCTGTATTCTTATTTTTTTATGCAGATGGCTTTATTTGGAAAGGACAACTTTTGTAAAGACTTTTACCTGTTACATGGCAACAAAATATGGCCTGTTCTGGAAATGCACTTGCTCCCTGATGGAGACTGACTGTTGATCTTACACAATGAGCTCCTCTGTTTTCTGCATCCTTATTGCATTATATCAAAGCAAAAAGACACAGTTTTTGTAATGGTATTATATATCACTACATAGGGAGCAGTTCCGAAAGGTTATTGTGAGGTGTAAAAGAGATGTACGCCTTGTGGTAACCATCTCTACTTGCCATGATAACCATTTCTGATTTATAGAGATAGCCCTAATATTGTGCTGCAACACAAAGATGTGTAGTACCACAGTGGACCATCTCTGTGACTGTGCTAAGTGCTAATGTGGCATTCTGGAGGAGAGGTACATGCTAATTACCCATGTACTTTCCTCCATAACTGATTCTTGTAAGGCATTTAAGCAGCCAAACAATGTAAAGAATCATTTGGCTGTGTAAATTAACACAGCCACTCATGTTAATGAACTTGGCCAAAATCTTGTGTTCATCCATCCCACTAGGTAAGTGCTAGAGACTTTAGTGGACATATAGTGTTGGGGATGTGTGCATGTGTGTACATGTGGGCTTGAATGCATGAGTGTTGTCTGCCTAGGAGGTCACAGTGGGGGAGAAGGGTATTTAGGGGATATGGTAGATTTCTGTGTGTTAATGTGCATTGCATATGTGTGTGTGTGTGTGTGTGTGTGTGTGTGTGTGTTTGCATGTGCAAGAATGAGTTTGTATGTGAGTGTGTTAAAGTGTTGGGGTTGCATTTGTGCATGGATATGTGAAATGTGTGGTGTTTGTGTGTGTGTGTGTGTGTGTGTGTGTGTGTGCGTGTGTGCGTGCGTGTGTGTGTATATGTGTGTGTGTATGGTGTGTGTGTGTGTGTGTGTGTGTGTGTGTGTGTGTGTGTGTGTGTGTGCACACGTGCAAAAATGAGTTTGTATGTGAGTGTGTTAGTGTTGGGGTTGCATTTGTGCATGGATATGTGAAATGTATGGTGTTTGTGTGTCTGTGTGTGTCTGTGTGTGTGTGTGTGTGTGTGTGTGTGTGTGTGTGGTGTGTGTGTGGTGTGTATGGGTGTGCGTGGGTGTGCGTGTGTGTGTGCATGTGCAAGAATGAGTTTGTATGTGAGTGTGTTAAAGTGTTGGGGTTGCATTTGTGCATGGATATGTGAAATGTGTGGTGTTTGTGTGTGTGTGTGTGTGTGTGTGTGTGTGTGTGTGTGTGTGTGTGTGTGTGTGTGTGTGTGTGTGTGTGTGTGTGTGTGTGTGTGTATGGGTGTGTGGGTGTGTGTGTGTCTGCATGTGCAAGAATGAGTTTGTATGTGAGTGTGTTAAAGTGTTGGGGTTGCATTTGTGCATGGATATGTGAAATGTGTGGTGTTTGTGTGTGTGTGTGTGTGTGTGTGTGTGTGTGTGTGTGTGTGTGTGGGTTGAGGGCTGTCATGCCTTCACACTCCCCTAGACTGTGTAAATTCTGTAATGCTGGGGGGGTGGGGACTACTAGGCATCAGCGATAACTCTAAAGACATGGGTCAGGGGATCATGATACCCCAGGGATAATTCTAAAGACATGGCTTGAGAGAGAACACTACACACCAGGCATAATTCTAAAGACATGCTTTGTGGCGAATCACTAGACACTAGAGATAACTCTTAAGATGTTGGTTGAGTGGGCAGCAATAGCTACCAGGGATACATCTTCAATATTGTGCCTGAATGGCACTTAAACAAGATGTGAATAAGGGACATTAGGCACCAGGGATAGCTCTTCACTATTGCACCTTAATGACACTATAATAAGACATGGGTGAGGTGACACTTGCTCCCAGGGATCATTCTTATATTGTGTCTTAGAGGCAATTAATAAAAAATAAAAAAAAAAAAACAGGTCTGGGGAATCACTAGAACACCAGGGATAACTGTAAAAAATATGGGTTGGGGATCACTAGACAACAAACAGAACTCTTGTGCCTTAGCAACATTTACAGTGAGTCAAGGCAGCCATGGGGGACACTAGCTGCCCAATATGCATCTTTAACAATGTGTCTCAATGACATTTAAACATGACATGGGACAGAGAAAATACTATGTAATAGAGATAAGTCTTCAATATTGTGCCCAAATAGCATTTAAACAAGACATGGATGGGGGACATTCTAGCTACCAGAGGTCACTGTCATACCACACCTTAGAGGTACTTAAAAAAAGAAAATATGGGTCAGTGGGAGCACTAGATACAAGGTGTACTCTATATAATGTACCTAAAAGGCAATAAAATAAGACTCAATCCCTGTGAACTCCTACTGAAGATATTAGCACGCTTTGCCACATTTGACACCAAGGAAACTTTAAAATATTATGTAAGTCTATAGAAAAAAAGGAATGTAATATAAAAAGCATCAACCCTCTATGCTAACTATTCTGTTACTGTAGGTAGAGGGAGGGGATTTATGTAATAAGAGTTATAAATCACAACAGTCTGTCATGCTACAATGATTTTAACAGTCTATGAATCACGAGCAACTGGGACTCACTTAAAAAGTTAACAGTGTGACATCCCTAGCATATAGTCTATTGTCTCGCATTATTAAGTGACTGTAAGGATATATGAGCTGCAATGGAAGGAATAAGACATCAAGGACATTATCTCAACTCTTAGACAGGTTAGTGGTGTGTGTGTGTGTGTGTGTGTGTGTGTGTGTGTGTGTGTGTGTGTGTGTGTGTGTGTGTGTGTGTGTGTGTGTGTGTGTGTGTGTGTGTGTGTGTGTGTGTGTGTGTGTGTGTGTGTGTGTGTGTGTGTGTGTTGTGTTTGCCATTGCAATGAATGGGCTGCCAGTATTTAGTCTTCATTGCACATAAAAATAATGTAGTTCTCAAGCAGCAAAAAAAGTGGTTGCTAAATTTAAGAGAGAGAGAGAATGCCAGGCCCTGATCAAATCAACCAAAGCCTGATATGAGGTATAAATAGCCACCCAGGCAATGGATAACTGCAAAACATTCTTTAAATCTGCTGGAAACCATGCAGACTATGCCCAGCATTAAACTGATCTAATAGTAAATGACATCATATACTCTGCATACTCTAACCCAGGGGACCCAGCCAATCTACAATCTACCAGCAGATAATTTAGCTCTAACTAACCCCCCACCCAGCCATTCCCAGATCTCCTACCTGCAAATGTACCCAATCTTTCAATCTCCTATGAACATGTCCTCAAGGCACTCTTCAAGGTCAAGAAGACTGCTTCTGTGGGGCCAGATAACATACTCAACTGCGTAATGTCCATCCTGAAACAGGACCTGCCAGATCCCTACAGAGACTATTCAATGTCAGTCTCTAAAAACTTTGTGCCAGATGAATGGAGGACAGTAACTGTCATCTTCTTGCACAAAGGTAGGATGTTATTGGCTCCAGGAAATTAGAGACCCATAGCTCTGACTAGACTGTATATAATCTATAAGGCTATGGAACGGATAATTATGGAATTAATAAATAAGGACATACATAACCTACAAACCCTTGAGCCAAGCCTGTCTGGATTTGTCAAGGGGAGATCCTGCCTACTTAACCATGTTGACTTATTTGAGAAGTTTACTCAAGCAATGGATGAGGATAAATCAATACAATCTGCATATCTAAATCTCACAAAGGCATTTATCACATCCCACACTTAGGTATCATAGGTAAGCTATCCTAGCTAAATGTCAATCTCCATGGAATTCACTGGATAGCAAACTGTCTCATAAATAGAACTCAGGAAATTAGGGTGGGCTGCTCTAACTCCTGCAAAAAAACTGTCACTAGTGTTTTATCTCAGGGTTCAGTCTTTAGGCCACTCCACTTTGGCATTTACTTCTCAAAGGTCAAATATTCTGCTAAACCTCCACAGATGGCAATGAGATCTTCCAAGAAGACCTTTCCTAAACCAACTGCTGGTGCCAAAGCCATGCACCAATTCTAATACCAAAAAATGTATAATAGTATCTTTTGGCAAGCAAGAATTCCCTTGTAACTATTCCATTGACAACACAAGCCTGAAAACTTATCCAGTAGTTAGGAACCTGGGAATCTATGTAGCCAACAAACTGTTCTTCGATGACCACATATCCACTACTGTAAGAAAGTCCTTTTTCATTGCACAGCTTATTACTAAAAGTATGGCATCCAAGTCCAGTGATGTGATCACTCCACTGTATTCTGCATTCATCAGGCCAGTCACTGAATAAAATGCATCCTTCGTTATGTACCTGTCCAAACATCAGACATAACATAAATTCCTACAATGCTTTCTTGCTGAGAAAATCAGGAGCCTAAATCTTAAAGACTATATGGGCCATCTGTAAGCCTTGTTACTGTTATTGGTGTCATGCAGGCTACTGTGAGTCAGTCTCTGCCTTGTGTAGAGAACCTTAACAGACCCTATCTTGTCAGACCTACTGGAGAGTTACAAGCCCAATGGAAGCATAAACACAAACTCAAGAGATATAAATCTTATTTGCAACACGTTGGAGTGATACATATATGTATTGCAGAGAATACCACTTCTTTTGAATTACCTTCTTCTTAACATAATGAAAAGTGCTTCTCTTGCACTATTCAAGCACAATCTGGGTGAATGGATGGGGAACTATAAATTCACCCATGGTTTAACATCTTTAATTCCAAAAAAACAGCAGGCCAACACAGACTGGTGTGTGTTAATACTATTTTAATATAAATAAGGCACAATATTGTGCCTTATTTATATTAAAAATAGTATTAACACACACCACTTTGTGCTGGCCTAGTCTTTTTTGGAATTGGACTGTTCCTTTTAGGGCCGTTGCACTTGCCGTAATTGCGAAGGTGCGCTTGTCTTGTATTTAGCATCTTTACCCATCATGGATAGGAGTAATATATAAATGTTTTGGCTAGCCTAAAACAAGACCTGCCAGATCACTACAGTGTTTAAAAAAAAAAGATGGTTTACATGCTATTGTTTATATCACATGATTTGTGGTATCATATAAATGGAAGTGATTGGTTAAGTTATTTATATATTGATGAGGCTTGCATAAGTGAAGTTAGTTTATCTCATTTTTCCAACTATGAACACTAAAAAAAGATAGAAAACAAAAATATTCTATTATTGCAAGGGGGCAAGCCCCTCTGCACCCCCCACACCCCCTGCTAATTAAATTTATCAACTCTGAGATCACACTACATTGTGGAAAAGGGTAAATGTGCCATACTGAGCTGTACCACAATTTCCATTCAATAAGTTGGAAGTTTCAAAACTTCGATCATATGGTCCCAACCATATGAATTTCGAAGTTTTGAAACTTTGACAATCTGATAGGGATCCAAATATATACATATATATATATATATATATATATATATATATATATATATATATATATATATATATATATATATAGATAGATAGATAGGTTTACTATCAGTTTTTCAAATGGAGATGCTCCGCAGATAGACAATTCGAAACTGTGATGTTTGAATGTCCATCTTGCGAACATATCCATGTTCAAAAGTTTATATCAGTGAATGCATTGTGCATTTACTGATATAAACTCCATGTACTGTATGGAGATCACGGTACAGTGCGGTGTGGAAACTCATCCATTTCCTCACTGTAGTATGACCTAAGAGTTGGAATATATAGTTAGCAGGAGTGTGGTGGGTGTAGCCCCCCCCATAGGGGGGTGCAGGGGCAAAAACTTGACATAAGGTATAGGTGTTTCATTTACATGAGCTCCTATACAGACATCATGTGATCTTTTCTGACAAAATGTCAAATCTGCTGAATTCAATCACCTGGTTCGACATTGTGCCTTAGCAGTGATGTTTTTTGTTATTGGGAGTCAGTCTTGCGAACGGTATTTATTTTGCGACTTGCAAAAATGATAGCAAACCATATATATATCTATATATATATATATATATATATATATATATATATATATATATATATATATATATATATATATATATTTGAAGTTTTGGAACTTAGAAATAACAATGAAAAACTATAAAAAAAAATACAACTTACCTTATTTTTCTGCAGGGGACAAGCCCCCCTGCACCTCCCACATGGGGGATGTGCCTCCCACACCCCCTGCAACTTAAATATACCAACTCTGAGATCACACTACAGTGATGAAAATGGCAAATACCGAGTTCCGTGTTATACAGTGATCTCAATAGAAAGTATTTGAAGTTCCAAAACTCCAGACATATAGTCTCGGCCATATCGAAGTTTTGGAAATTCAAGCTACTGATAGGGATCCATATACATACATATATATATATATATATATATATATATATATATATATATATATATATATATATATAAATATATATATATATATATATATATATATATATATACGGATCTACTACTGTTGATCGAAATTACACTATTTCAAAATACGATAGTAGTGTCCCACTAACGCGAAAGTGCACTTTCGCGAAAGTCACTAGAATGAATGAAGGGTTAGGGCTTTGGTTATGGATAGTGGATAGCTAGTAGGGCTATCCACTACCCTTAACCCAAGCCCTAACCCTAAGTTCTGTGACTACCATACCACAGTGCAGGAAATTGTATTTCCTCCACTGAGCAGTAGTTACGGACCTATTTCCTGTACTGTAGTGCGATAGTCATGGAACTTAGGGTTAGGGCTTGAGTTAACAATAGTGGATAACTCTACTAGCTATCCACTATCCTTAGCCCAAGCCCTAACCCTAAGGTCCGTCACTACCGCACCACAGTGCAGGAAATGTCCCGTTCTCGACTTAGTGACTTTCGCGAAAGTGCACTTTCGTTGAAGTGCACTTTCACTTTAGTGGGACACTACTATCATATTTCGAAATAGTATAATTTTGATCTACAGTAGTAGACCCATACACACATAGATATATATATATATATATATATATATATATATATATATATATATATATATAAAATACGTCATAATATTGAAAACTC